>NW_009204230.1:0-3234 GCF_000690835.1 Fulmarus glacialis
GAGGGGGGAAGACATGACAGTATTTCACTACAGAAATACTCTCTCTATCATTCACGCCGAAATACCAAGGCGAGCCGGAAGGATTAAGCACACCCGTCATTTAGCCCAGCTGCTTCGCCAGAACCAGCGACTCTTCCTTTCCCGCCCGTTCCCGCACAATGGTTCGCTCCAGCCTCTCACACGGCGGAGTCGTGTTAGCGGTGTGGGGGAAGTCTGGGCGGTGCTGGCGGGACGCTTTACCTGCTGATTTTATCTGGCTGTTCTTCAATTCGAGCTGATACTAAAGCAAGTGTAGCTGGGAGCAAGCAGTTGAGTGAGTGGAGGGGAAGGTTCCCCTCAGGGCAGAGCTGGCTCCCCTCAGAACGGGGCGGGGGTGTGCCTCCCAACGGACTCTGTGTTCTTGACGGTAAAGTAACAAAAAGAATACCCTGCCCCTTCCATAAACCGTGCACTTGTGCATCAGAGTGATAAAAACGGCCTGAAATGCTCCGTTCTGGGACTGTCCGGATCACTTCCCAGTCAGTGCAGGCCGATGGGTGAAAGCAATGGGTGCACCTGCCCTGCTGACAGGCCCCCACACGCCGTCTTGGTGATGTCTCCTGGCTGCTCCCGCCTGGCCAGCCGCTCAAGTGCAAAAAACAACGGACATTCTAAAAATAGCTTGTATCCTACCCTTTGACATTTAAACTTCCCTCCTAGTTTCCTCTCTAGTTTGACAGTCTGTTAGCAGTGCTCACAGAAACTCACTGGAACAAAGTAAAGATTATGGTTTGGCATGAGGAGCTGTCTGATGATACAAGACTGCTAGCTGTCCCCAAAATTCACAGTTGCATAAGTACCTTCCATCTTTTGCCAATATTTTGCCTTTGTGCTTCTGTTCTCGAGCCACTGTCCCTTTACAGCTAAGTTTGCTTTCCTTCGGACCCTCCCTCCTGGCTTTGCTGCTTAGAGAACATACAGCAGAACGACCTGTTGTTCAAAGAGGGCAATGATATTTTATCATCCAGAAGACTGGTTTCTTTTCCTCTTGTCCCCCTCTCCTACCTCACAACTCATTTTAGTTCCCCAGGGGAAGGACGGAGCGTTTCCTGCTTTCCCCAGCACCCATCTATTTTGCTAGAAGAAGGAAGCAGGAAAGGTATCCAACCCAAACAGGGTTTTCCCCCAGGTAGGGAGGAACCGAGTGTGACAACTGATGTTTCATCCTACCGCAAATCCAGCTCCAGCAGATTTATGATTAAACTGTAAAAATAGGCAATACTGGGAGAAATTAGTATCATAGAAGATCTTTTAGTCTGAGGAGTTTTGAACTAGTTACTCAGAGAGATAAGGACAAGGAGCCTCACTGAAATACAAATTCATTGCGGTTGCACAATGCTTTTGCTGCTGTGAACTGAGAGTAATTTTCAGTGGGCAGTACCTGAAACATGAAGTACATCTGGTTTGCCCTGGTGTAACATGAGACTGAACTTTGAATTTTTATGAACACAGAGAAACAGCTGCAGAAGTTAAAACTCACAATAATCCCCCTCAGTAAAGTATTTGGCCCAAAAAGGAGTATATAAACTCACAGGCTTTGTGCATCATTTCTCATATATGCTATTCAGGTCTGCTGCTTCTCAACACACACAGTGCAATAGCACATTCTGCCACGTATGTAACATTAGATTTAACAAAAGGATAAAACTTGCAAGTAGTTCAGACATTTACATCAATCCTACCTGACATAGCAGGTGGCCCTTCAAAGCACCTGCAGTTTATTTGTCATCAAGATATCCTAGGAGGTCCAAAATGATAAATCGGGGTAGCATCATAGCATAGAATCACATCAGAAAGAAAAATAGACCTCATCCATGAAAAAATACTTCACTGCCAGTCTTAACATTCATGGTCACAGTTGTACTTTTTGTGCCGTCAGTGAGCTCTGCAAAACAGGTTCCAGGACGACAGAACCAGGAGGAGACAGCCTCCGCAGCAAGAGCCAGTAGGGTAACCTTCGCTGAAGCTATGAATAGGTTAAGAGGATGATACAAACTGTTGAAAGTACCCTCCTTAATGTTATTAACTACTTGGTGATACTAACTACTGCCAGTAAAGCAGTTGCTCCTTGGCTCAACAAAAAAGTGCATTTTCTAAATGGGAGACTGGGCCTAGAAGAGCAGAAAATGTGTCTGATTTCATTTTGAAAGGCGAGAGTGCAGAGAACTTGATTTGTAGCCTGCATCATGCTTTAAGATCCTACATGATGAAAGCTGTTATTACACTTTCAGGGTCCAATGCTGGCAATCCTTAATTACACTGAGCAACACTTCATTACTTGAATAAAACCATGGGGTATACTGTTCAGACTGAGAGTTGCAGTTTGGCTTCAGTGCTAATTGCTTCTCCTATTTCTTCATTTAACATGAGAGCTCCTAAACGCTTTTCCAAAGAAGCCAGAGAGAACATTGCATGTCTGTTCCTTTTTCATCTAAGAGAAATGCATCACTGCCCTTTACGGTCATTATCAAAATCTGTGTTTAAGCCCTGAGAGCAGCACAGTCACTTTTACTGTTTAACATATTTTGGGCTACTTTCAGTTTTATCTAAGTTAATATCTTGCAGTAGTTGGTTTGTTCTGGCCTCTCCTTCCGTGATACATACTGTGCAGTAAAGCCAGTCATCGAGTCTTTTACTGAATACTTGGTTCAAGGAATTGGATTTTTAGGTGTTGGAAAAAAATCAAAAGAGCAGCTCCACAGGGCAAATTTACTAGGTCAGAGCTCTGAGAAGTGTTACATAGACCTCCTGACACAAAAACAGTTTTAGGCAGTTGGGAACAGGCTTAATTTGGGCAATTGAGTTTGACATGGCTGTGACTGAACATGATTGAAATCCACTTTAGAGCCCCTAGAACAAGAAGATAAGTCAAATATACCACTTGAAAATTATTTCTTTCACATCTTTTATAGGCAATACTATGAACTTCTAGTTAATGGTGTAGCAGCTGCAAAATGTCCAGGTCACAGCTACCATTTGGGGAAACAAGCAGAAGTGTAATTTGTTACCCAACAACCTGAGACTCTGAGATGTTGTTCCCTTTGTCAGCATATTCCTGCCATCAGACATTCTCTTAAAGCATGCAGTAAGGACTTCTGGAGCTGGTTACTAGTGCAAGGGTAGCTGTGCTACATGAGAGGTCAGGATGTGAAATGAGACAAATTGCTTTCAACTTGCACAGCAAGTTTCAGCAGG
>NW_009204230.1:3254-16057 GCF_000690835.1 Fulmarus glacialis
CCAAAAGGAGCTGGGTATCACACTCCTACTGAAAGACCACAATATTTAAGTAATGAACTCCTCCTTTGCACTTTGGAGGAGCAGAAAGGAACACTAAACAAATAGTGTTTAAATGAACACCAGCCTGCTTTCAAAGTCGTCGATGAGAGCTCTCAATCCTGGCCAGTCATTTGAAAATATTCACAGCTGCAGACAAAAGCCTTTACAGTCTCATCTTTATAGTCGGAGAGAAAAAGCCCACGCTGCTAGCTTTACTCAAAGGGCATTCACTTATCCAGATGTCTTCCAGCTCTGTGTGAAGTTGTCTCCTGCAAGGCTTGCTAAAATGTTTCTGTAGTCATGAGACCAGGCTGCAGGAAGTTAATCCTTGTCATCACCTTTGTGACTCACCTTGCAGTTTCAATTGGACAAATTATTCTTCACATCTCCTCTTCAGAAGAATAAACCGCTGTGTTGAGTTTTTAGTGCAGAATGGCTGCCACGTTCCAGCCTGGGCAGATGGATTACAGCAGTGAGTCATCAAATTGAATGTACAGGCACGATAGCTAAGATTTACAAAGAAGCCTAAGGCTTATTTATTTCACTGGAGTTAAATATCTAAACCATTTACATTCTGCTAAAGCCCCTCAGCAGTGTACCTGTTACCTATGATACTGGAAGCTGTATGTTATATGCTACAGGAACTTCCGTTTTACAAGATCTCAATTGTTGGGCTAACTGCCACATGATTTGCAATGCCAATGTGGTTAGGAACAGGGGAAAAATCATTGTAGGTATAAAATTTTGAATTGGTCTCAGAACAAACAATGGCAATGTTCAGACCAAATGTGAATAAATAAAAGTTTAATTCTTTTCATTTTAGTGACTTTAAAAACTGCTTCCTCGAGGACTCTGACCCATAAAGCAATCTGGGACAGGGACGACAACTTTTGTTGATGGTGGTTTTGTTTGTTGACAAACCAGAAACTCCAGGAAAAAAAGTAGTTACTTTGAATCATAGCCACAGAAGCTGTCTTATTGTTTTCAACTGAGATATTTGTATAAATAAGTAAATTTTTATGAATATTTATACAAATATCTCTGCGTATGTAACCTAAGCAGTGGTAGAGCTGAGATGCAAATTGTCTTCCATGAGGAAGACTAGATTATGTCCTATTGTATTTTTAGTATCTTCTGTCTTCCCTCTTCAGCACACTTATCAATTATTTATTCAGTTGTGGTCACTAAACAGCCTAACGAGCAAGGACCTGAACACATTACGTCAAAAGATACTGGTGTAATAACCAAAGAATATATGCAGATGAGAAAAGAGAGCAGCTGACAAAATAAATAAGGAAATGAACTCTCTCCGTGTGAAATAACTGATTTTGGCATCAGAACTGACAATCACAACATGTCAGAGACCAAGAGAAACCTTTATAATACAGGTCCTGCTTTCAGTTAAATTACTTCCTTGTTGAACAGCCTCAGTTAGATGGCTTCATATTGCTGAATCTGTTTAGGTTTTTTTTCTGAAAATGTGATTCATCTTATCCAGCCTCTCCTGTATCTATTTTAGAACATATTTCACCAGTGATTTCAGATCTGCAAAGCTATTTCAAATATTTCCTGTGGTGTGTTGATAAATAAACAATAAACCCAAACCTACTGCACTCAAAGTCAGACATCCTGGAGGTTCTGACCATGAATTTTCTTCAGATGCCCGATACAGATGGCTCTCTCTCTAACACGTCACATCAAGAGCATCACCTGCTCATAGTGCTCCTTTGTTAAACAAGATGACCTCTGAGAGGCACTCCGAGGTAGAGACTTTAGCCCCTTACATTAGCCATCAAGGATTCAGAAGTTACTACTCCATCAGACATATAAAACAGCCCCTGCAAGTGCCTTGTTCGCTAGTCATCTCATTGCCAGAGACCATATAAAATATGAAAATTATAAAATGGATATAAAATGAATTACCATTGTGAAATCTGAGCAGAATACATCCCTGTCTGCTGCAGCCCTGATGACTAGGTGAGGTAACAGGAGTACAAGTTGAGAATATTTTAAAATTTGTTTTTAACCCAGTGAGTAAGATCCCAAACCCACACAGCCTACCTATTTAATTGGTACGAAGGTGTTGCTATTACAGCCACATTTGAGATTATAACACACTTCGACCTTAAACTCAGTAAGATTTCAGTTTATCCAATCCCAAAAGACTGTGGGAGATGCCAAGTCTTTTTTTTTTTTTTTTTGGCAGGGAAACTAAGAATTAATTATATTTCATCAGAGCAAGATCTATCCTTACACTCTGAAGCTGCATGGTTTCATTACATCACAGATCTAAATGCTTGTAGCTCACAAACAGCTCCATCATCTCTCTATTTAGTTACAAATTATCTTCACTTACACCAAAAGTCTATCATGAATTGGATGAAGACCATCTCACGGAACTGTTTTGCTATTTTCTATGCCCTCTTTTCAAGCAGCAAGGGTCTCCTCTTCATCTCTTCCAGAACCCTGAGTGAAACAAGATGTTTGAATTACTTTCTCTAGCCCCGGTTCCGTGCTTTTACTAGCAGAACAGCCGACTGATTTGGTGTAGAAAGAAGGGCACAATCAGATTCATCACTAACTTCAATGCATGCAACCCTCAACCTTGGGGTACACCTTTTCTGAGAAAGATAATGCACAATGTAAAGTGGCATTAGATCTATCACTACATATGTGCAAGGAGGGCAGGCAGATTTATTAAAAAACAAAGGACAGCTCATTTGACCGGGCAGGCTTTTATTATCCTGCAGGCCCTCACACCTGTGATCAGAAAAGCAGCCTTCAAGGTCCTTCACATAATATTCTACCCAAGCTGATGGACGTATGGTAGTATAAAGAAAGTAAAAAGAATTGGACTATTTTATCAGTGTGATGCTGAAAGATGATTTCTTTGTTTGTTGCTATATGAATAACTAACTGGTTTAATTAACTTAATTTAATTTAAAAATTAATTTAAATTAACTTAATGAAATTAACTTAATTAATCAGCACAGGAGAGACATGGACCTGTTGGAGCGGGTCCAGAGGAGGCCATGAAAATGATCAGGGGGGTGGAACACCTCTCCTATGAGGAAAGGCTGAGAGAGTTGGGATTGTTCAGCCTGGAGAAGAGAAGGCTTCGGGGAGACCTTATTGCGGCCTTTCAGTACTTAAAGGGGGCTTATAAGAAAGGTGCGGACAGCCTTTTTAGCAGGGCGTGTGCGACAGGACAAGGGGGAATGGTTTTAACCTAAAAGAGGGTAGATTTAGACTAGCTAGAAGGAAGAAATTGTTTACGATGAGGGTGGTGAGACACTGGCACAGGTTGCCCAGAGAGGTGGTAGATGCCCCATCCCTGGGAACATTCAAGGCCAGGTTGGACGGGGCTCTGAGCAACCTGATCTAGTTGAAGATGTCCCTGCCCACGGCAGGGGGGTTGGACTAGATAACCTTTAAAGGTCCCTTCCAACCCAAACTATTCTATGATTCTGTGATTCTAACTTTTCATTCTAGGTGAGGAAATGCGATTGAAAGATGATAAGAGCACTGTAAGCCATCAAGTCTGAGAGCCTCCTGCTGATACTGAACTTTGGCAGAAGGATGCTAAGGAAACTACTCACCGGAAGAAAACTGAACCCGTTCTGTAATGCTCTGTCAATGGTGCCATTCAGTTCCTTAACCTCCAGAAAGCAAATCTCCTCGGTACTGGAGAATGGCACAGAGTGACTGCGACAGCAGCAACTGGCAGGAATATAGTAGCCTTATCAGCAGATTAGCTGCTGATTACATTAAAATTAACCTCCTCCCAGACCTTCTTTGTGCCCATGTCAGGAACTAACAAGGTAGAATCCCATGCTGCTTGTTTAATACTAAAGAGTTTTAATTTTCTATGTTACAGTTATACCTGCCCAAACATATATTTTGAGATTTTAAAAAAATGCAGGGGTGGGTGTGGAAAATTAGCACTGAGATGGGATCAGAAGCAAATTCAGAACAACCAAAAAGCCAAGATATATGTTAAGTTGGACAAGATTCTGGGCTAAGTTTTTCCTTTTCCAGTTGACCATATCTCTCTAAGGCTGTCTTTCCAGATTTGCATTTGGAAGGGGCATCCTGAAGACAATAAAAACCCAAAGCAGAAAGAACGTGGAAAAATGACTGATACCAAAAGTTGGATGAAATTTTCAAACAGTGAACTGAGATAGAAAGGAGAACAAAGGATTAGATCTGTTGTAAGAGAACACTAAGAAAAAGGTGGGACATGAAGGAGGTGTATGAGGAAGCAGGAAGGATTGGCTGTAGCTGAGTGGGACTTGAAAGAAGCAGGCATAATGGGCTAGATCCTCAGCCTGTTTAAATTGGCATTGCTGCTTTGGCTCAACAGAGCAGTACAATTTACACCAGCTGACGATCCGGCCTGATAGCTGCAAGTTTGAGGATAGACCGTATTCATCACAAGGCTGTAAACCTTCCCCACCCTAGGAAAACAAGAAGCGTAATCTGGTTCCTGAGCTTGCTGTAGCCAAGTGGAAAAGGTGCCAAACACCTGAATATCCCATATGTGAGGCTCTTTATTTGGGGGGAAAAAAAAAAAGACAATAAAAACAATTTTACTGCCAAATAAGTGTGTCCCTGATGCTTTCCTATAGAGAAACAATGACATCCAGTGGTGAGTTACATTAATCACAGGGGCTTTACATTTACCCTATCCCAAGAAATCACAGCTCATACCTGTTCCAGGGAAGGGATCAGTTGCTGTACCGGTGACCCATGGCAGTGCTATTCCAGCCCTTGGGGACTTTAAAACTGTCCTGCTGCATTCTTTTCTGGTAAGCCAAGTGCCTCTGCATTTTTCCGTCAGCTGCAGTTCTGAAGCCCTGCTCTAGGTCCTCGAAGTCTCATATGGGCTTCATAGTTTCTAAGAGAAACATCTCCAGGTGAGAGCAATGTTATCTTCATGAGCAACTGAAGGCTTCCCAGCAGGGTAGGCAAAACAGAGTTTGCAGTGCCAGCAGAGCAGATTACTGCCTGGCACTGTCCTCCCCATGCCAGGGGTGACTGCCTATGCCCTGCCTCACCTGGGTCACAGACTGACAAGCAGCTCCAGGCTGGAAGGTAGAGGGAAAAGATGATTAAGAATACAGCTTCTCATAAACCCCTACTTCTTAACCTTAGGATAATCTGATACTTGCACAAAATTCTCCTCCCCTTCTCCCCTGCCCCCACCCCTGAAGAGGTCAGTGCAGATCTGGACCATGATTAATAGTCCCAGGTTGTAGGCATCACAAAACTGCCTGTTCACACTGCTTTGTTTTGTCCACCACCCCAGTGGAGACAGATGACCTTCGGTTTGTTGATTTTATTCTGATTCAGCTTGTCTCCCACTGCTACTTCAGGGACTAAGCCCTCAGCCCCAGTCTATTCAGTTTGATTTGTATTTTCAGCTCCTTTTTGGATTTGTACTATATATGGTCATCTACGTTTTACATTTTAAAAATTTACATTTAATTGATCATACATTCCCTTCCTATGGTTTAAGTGCATCATGAGCTTTCTGAAGAGAACAGAAGGGGGACTTAGATAAATTGACAGGTGACGCACTCAGCAGCAAGGTATTTTATCTAGAAATGTTCTTGGAGTAAACTGTCACACCACCACTAGTCTGAAGGGTTCAGATGAAGAGCCTCTCTCCAGAACTGGGAGGATTTATTTTCTAAGTTTGTCCAGAATCCAATCTTTTTAAGCTTTATTTCTTTTCTACTATCTAGGCATCTCACAGATTGATGTATCTACCACCACAGGGTACTCTTAAGAGGAGGTGGCGCTGGTATACCTGTTGTATTACTGGGAGGCACAGTGGAAGACAACCAGAATTTTTTGTGTATAAGCTCTTGGGATGAAAACACCTACCCGGTAGGCTTTTCAAAAGAAGCTGGATACTGGATTCCTAACAGGATTTTGTCATGTAGGTACTATCAAAAATCCCATCAGACACCCGATGTCATCGTTAAGTGCCTAAACAGCCCAAAGACTGCCCCAACTGTTTCTATCAAAGCTACACAAAAACCTGTGCTAGATCGGATACTGAGGAAAAGTCTAAAGTGCACCACCAGGGTTGAAGCCCTATTGAGTGAAGTGCTTTAAAAGCACACAGTTAGGACTGATTCTCCACTCTAATTTATTTATAACCTTCACAGGCAAGACATACAGAGGAGATAGGGAGGCATATAGAGGAGAGAAAACTTTGCTTAGGGGCATGCAGCAAAGTCTCAAAATCAATGCTATTTCTGCTAAATCATGCTGTCGTACCAATTGCTTGTCTACAGCCTTTGGAGATTCTAAATAGGACTTCTAAATAGTCTAGTTAAATGGTCCATGCTAAAATACTTGCCCTGTTTCATTTTTGCTAATTGACCTCTTGCTCTCGTATTAGGGAGCAATGTTAATTTGAGGAGTGGATTTGTTTTCATGGTGTCTTTCTTAAACACCTCACTCACATACTCTCCAACCCTTTCTTCTTCCAAGCTAAACAATTCTCACTTTTGCACTCTATCCTCAGATGTAAACCCCACCCAGCCTTCTAACCATCTCATGACATGCTTTTGGTGGACTTCCAAACCAAAGAGGTTTCCAAACTGAACCTCCAAAATGTTTGAGGTTTCCCCATCTCTGTATAGTATTTTCCAAGAGCACACTCCCATTGATTCTGGAGGCAGCCTTGAATCAAAACTAACCATAATGCAGTCAGGAACAAGTCTGGCTACTTTTTAATGAGGAAATATGCTCTTGGGAAGTATCATGCAGCGATGGGCAAACCTCAAACACATTGGAGGTTCTGCTTATAAACCTCTTTGATGTAGAAGTCTCACCCAATGGCAAAAAATTGATGATCGTGCACGCACAGAAGCATGCCAGCTATGACATGAGAGAGCTATTATCATGGTGGGCAGGCAGCACAGTCCCCACTACACACCCATGCTGCTGACTGGAGCAGTCCTAAGTTTTAGCAAGAAAAGAACATTTCATTACCAATAATGAAAGAAAAAATAACCCAGAAATATGCAATTCAAGTTAACAATCGCCCCTCCCTACCCCATAAACTCCCACTGCAGTCATATCTAGTAGAGCCAGTTCTAACGCTGCTCTCAAATCTGCAGCTGCAGAGAGCTCCGGCCAAGCCAGGTTCAGATGATAATGTAGCTTTAACTGCTCATTGTTCCACAGTGTCAGAGAACTCAAGCTCTGCTGGGATGCACCGCCCTTTTTTTTTATTAATCTAAACTAAAAGACTTGAATTCTGGAAGAACAAATTTTGGTTTTGGTGCATGTCACAGTTCTCCCACTGGGACAAGTCCATCTACAACACAAAGTCATTATAGTCTTAGCTTCAAGGCTGGCTTTTTATTTCAAGCTGCAGAGCATCATGCTTTCTACATCAAAGACCTGTCATGTGAGGTAGGTGGTAACCAATGCTAGAAAAACAAAGAACTCTGAGACCAAGGTAGAGCAAGAAAACAAAACCAGGCAGCAGGCGCTCTATCGGTGTGTGCCTGCCCATCTGTCTGCCTCTTCTCCAAGTCCTGCATGTGAGGACAGAGGTTGTTTTCAGTCACGCAGAAAACTTTTTCATTGTGCTGATAAGAGTTATGGAATGGAGAGCCTTTTTGTGCTACAAACAGCATTAAACTTCAGGACTTACTCTTCTAAGTAAGTCATTTATTTGTTTTTTACACTAGGCAATTCCACAGGACACCAGGCTCTGCTGATTGGTTTCCCCCAGGCTCCTCATCCCCTTTCTTTACATCTCTGTCCCAAGTGATAGACCCAACTACCTGAGAGGTTCAGTGCATCATCAAAGCGCTGTTAAAGGCTTTGAAGTAAAAAGAAAATTACCTCTTGTTTCTTATAAAGTCCAAGAAACAAGGGTTGCTGTTTCATAGTTGCAGACTCTGCACTGTGCAATGCTACAGCAACTGCATTAGAAGGGAGTCGTGACAGGTCAAAATAGGGTCATATACCTGCAGCCTCCGGAACGGAGGGGAGAGAGTTAGTCCTAAACCTGTTAGAACGATTCCGAGCAAGTGTGAGCAACTGCTATTATTGTGATGTCCAACTGAGTAATATCTTATTTCTAATTTTAACATTCAAGAGGAACTTTTTGTTTGGCCTGGCTTGGCCAGAGAGCCATTGGCAGTTGCCTATGGCTGAAATGCTAATATGTCAGGAATTCAGGTTGGCATCCTGCGTCTCGGCGCACCGATGAGGATGTGTTGTTTCTCAGTGAACTCTCACTTCCCGTCTGCTTCGCTGTCGGCCTGTACGAAAGCCACCGAACGGGAGACTTGCAGGTCATGTGGCTCAGTTCCCGTGCACTGTAGGCTCTTGAAAACTTTCGGTTATATGTGTCTGTGGCTCCTACTCAGGTGAAACAGAGGTCACAACCAACCAGAAAACTTCTCAAGTATTAGCATTTTTATTTTTTATCTGATATCCTCTATAATAGGGAAGGCTGCACAAATAGGCTGGAGAAAATAAGAAGTGAACCAAAGTGAACCAAATTGAACCTTTCACTGTAAGGTCGGAAAAGATTCCATTATCTTTTTATTATCAATAATATGTAACTTTCGATTGTCTTTTCATCTCTGATATCTAGCCAGAGTGGGTGCCGTGCCAAAACAGAAGAAACACTGTGCTCACATTTGTAACGGTACGTTACAGTTTTACCTTGGTTAACTAAATACGATAACCTTAACTCAGTGTCAGCAGTAGCCCTGAGGGTATAGCTCTTAGTTGCCTAAGACTGGAAGGACTGATGAGGAGAGGAGGTTATACTCTCTGTTTCAAAATTTGAGTAAATAGGAAGCTTTCCCGAGGCAACCACCACTTACCTGCCTCAATTAAAAAGTTCACAGCACTTCTGCAAGAGAACTCAGATAAGCCTCAATAAATGCGACCCAACCTTTTGATCCACTGAAGTTCAGACAAGATAACCCCAAAGTACGTTAGTGAGATGAGACTGAATTAGCCCTGAAATTAGAGATGCAAAAGACTGACCTCATTTTTCCTTCCTTAGCCCTTCTTCCCATTCCTGCCCGAAGTTACTGAAGTTGTTTAGTCTGGTATTTCCTAGTACTTTCATGTATTTATTTTAAATAAAATGAAAGGATGGAGTAGCCATTATGAGTCTTAAGAGGTTTCACAGTCCTCTCTTGCTAGTCAACCTAAAATTTTCTTTCCTCTCACCCTTCAGATCCCATCTCATGTGTTTCATTGTGTGGTTCCTCTTCCCACTTAGGGCTTTCATATATTTGAACTCCTTCACCCTTCCTTGTGCCATCACTTAGTCAACCTCTCAATACTTGCTTTCTTTTTAATTATTTCCCCCACATTTTTTTGTCTCTCTCACCTGATTATTTTCATGGCTACTTAATCCCCACCGATCTTCAATCCAATTGGGACACACACAACTGAACACAATATCCCAAATCCCATGATGCCAGTGCCATCTCAGCAAAAAGCATAATTATCTATTTAATATCTGATTTACTGTCTCCCTGTAACTCACAGGTCATGTCCAATAATACTACTTGCCAAATCTCTGTCTGATTAAGTACTTGCAGTTTCCTTTAGACATACTAGCTACATTTTTCTAAACTGAATCATGTTTGTTTTCTTCTTATTAATGTACTAATCTCTTGAGGCTTCTTTTGTACAAGTGGATGGAAAGAGTTTTTTCCCCTTATTATTGCACAAGAGGGTTTTTTGTCTTTGGATGTGTCATAATAAAATGGTTTTGGTAGCAGCAAACCTAATTCCTGTTGTTATTAAACCATAACACACTTCAGGACAACTTAGTCATTGTGGAATAACACTGTCTTGTGAGCACCACATATACCTAGCAGGAGTGCTGAAGTAAGAGGAAGTGGGCTAGAGATAGACAAAGAGGAAGGATTTACAGGCTGAGTAAGAAATTAAATTCAGCTACTCTTAATGAGTTGGGTTTAAAAAAAAAAAAGCACTGATCACTAACAGCTAAATTTTTATGTTACTTAAAAGATTTTGCAGTGACCCCCCTTTCCTATAATTGAAGGACAGCAAAAGCATGGTAGGAAAAACTTGATTCTTAATTGTATATGTATTTTTGATGAAAAAAATATAATCCGAACTTTGTCTCAGCTGCAGTAACTATTGGGGTACTTGGTCTATAAAGAGGCTGCTCTCCTCTTGACTCATGTGTAGTCAGTGTATTTTATATGTAAAGATGGGCTTTGGAGGATTTACAGCCAGTCATGGACCATTTTGGAAAGGTATTTTCTTCACATTCAAAGCTGGCTTTTCTTCCCAGCCACTCAGTCCTCCTGCTATTTCAAATAACTGCTTGCCAAATCAGAGCTGGTAGTAATGGGAATGGTGCAGTTCTCCTTGGGAGAGTAGGGCAGCTGTCATGCACACAGCCAGCCTCGGGTTGTCCCAGGCGCCGCAATTTTCTGGGAGTTAAAATTTTGTCTATCTGAGGACAAATATATATATATATATGTATGTAGATATCAGTAGGTTAGCTTTGATCACCTTCTTGTAACACTGCTAGGTTTCTGTAGTGGTTGGTCTACTATACATCTCCATCTAGACTTGCCAAACAACCTTCATTGACCTAGATAGTCTGAATTTCAGGTTTGGTTAGAGTGTAAACTGGTCAGCAAGAAGACCAAATTGACAGCCTGACAGTGTGGAAGGGAGAGCTCCCCACAACGTATTTTCAGGACTGGAAGGTTACGCTGCTCGAGTCTGTTGCAAATCCAGTACCATCTGACAATGCTGAAAGGTAACATACGGCAGAATGAAAATTCACGTGTGAAAAAGCATTTTGGCGGTGAGTTAGCCCAGGTGCATTACATCTCTCTCATTCAAGAGCCCTGATCAGATCACACAACTCAACTGAAGAAGCTGGCAATGTACCACTTTATACCACTTGATACCTACGAATCTATATGATCTTGTGGCAGCTGCATGTATTTATGCACCAGCTGGATGTATTTATGCACAGAACCTAGTTTAAAGAGGCTTATTTTGGGAGGTACCTTTCAGAAAAATACCCTTGAAGGTTACATTGCTTTAAAAGAATAATAACCTGTGTCACAGGAGATGGCACGCACCTCGGCTTTGCCATTCAGCCAAGAGAACATCGCACTTCAGAGTCATTCTGCTTCCTTGCACTGCACTTTGGGAATGCTCCACCATTCGTACTGCTCTGGGCAAAGAGTAACTTGGGGGCTAGCTGGAGAGGAGGGGAGCTGGCACGCTGAGTGAGGGGGAGCTCCGTGGTACGCTGACACCAGCACTGCCTGCTACCACTGTCAACCTGGCACAAGCTAGACTAGTCCCCACAGCCTGGACAGCTGAGAGGTGTGGAAGTGACAGCGAAGGAGGAGCAGGGGAGAGAAGCAAGTAGCAGTAAGAGTGGGAGGAATTAACTGGTTCCAGAGAAGTGAAGTGGATCAGGAGCAAACACTTAAGTCAACAAACGGAGGGAGGAAACAAGAGAGAGACAAAAATCCTCATTTAACAGTTTATAGCAACAAGTCCTAGGAAAACTCTCCGAGTTTGCATCCCTTGGAAACAAAGCCATCAATAATGCAATCCTGGAAAAGCATCCCCACTCCAAGTCTTGAACAGTATGGATCCAGGAAATATTAAATCCATCTGCTGTGGAGAAAAAATGTTTTATCAACAACAAAAAACCTATTTGATTTATTCTCTAGACACTGGGCCCAGACTCAGTCACTAAGCTGTGCTATCTACTGTGGTTAGACAACTTCTAGGGAACTAACCTCTTGTTGCCATTACTCACAGTATTTGCTTTTCCCCTATTGCCTTACTCATCCGATTCCTCCCTTATTATGACTCTGGTTGAGTTGATAGGTCATAATTTATACTACAGGCTGAGGCTTTCATGCCTTTGTCAGTAACTTGAGCCAGGGAAGTGAGTTATTCTTGCCTTTGCCTTGTTTCTCCGTCTCATTCCTTCTCTGTCTGGGAGTTTACCTAGACCTAGAACATACAAACTCTGTAGTACTACCCATCAGGAGAGAGGCCGATTAGCTTTCCCTCCAGTTTTAGTTACAGTGTGTGTCTGTGAGTGTCTTTGGATGAGCTTTTTGCTTGATACCAGGTATTTCATAGAAGCCTACAGTGATATAGCACCATTAGTCCCAAAGTGCTTTCCAAACCATAGATTTATTCGTCTAAGTTATCCCAACTAACATTAAAACAGAGGCATCACTGGAGAAGAGCAGGCACTTTGCCTGCAAAGGTGATGTGCAGTGGGCTTTTTCTCAGGCATTGTGTCCAGCCCAGCTCCAAACACTTCCAAAAACATCTCACCTACCTTTGATGCTGGTTCCAGGTCAGTTAACTAGCTCCTCCCATGCGGATGAAAGCCAGAGCACGGTTTGCACTCGTTTTATACCGTAGCCCACTCATGTTATGCAGCGGACACAGACTAAAACTGCTCAAGTCCTGACAGGGAACCTAACTGCTTTCTCTCAACGATCACATGTACCCGGTAGTACAGAACGGTTCTTCTCCATCTTTCTGGGCAAGGACTCACAGAGCAGCTACGTTTACTGGGAGTGAAAGGCCCATGAGATCCCCTCATGGGGGTCTTCCCATGAGACCCCTCATTGAGCAGCATGACCCACCCAGACACAGGGGTGGGGCTCCACTCCAGGCTGCAGCTGCACTAACTACAGCTGCACTGTACACTCTTCGCTGGGTAAAACACTGGC
>NW_009204231.1:0-35512 GCF_000690835.1 Fulmarus glacialis
GGGGGGGCGCAGTTAGCAGAGGAGGGGGAGGAAGACTTGCAGATAAAGCCATGTCCATAATTAGAAATTAATAAACCTGCTATCACATCGTGCCTCTTATGGTTCTAGTAACCAAAGCAAGATCTTTTAACAAAATGTTTCAGCTACAGCCTTTTCTTTCTTTTTTTCCATATAGATGTAAAATTCTTTCCCGTTTCTTCTTTCTGTTAACCTTGTCCATCCCCAGGTTTTCAGTGCAACTAAATTACAAGTCTTTTTTAGGAATTCTGTGGAGAAATAAATCACATATTCCGCTGATTCTTATGTCCATCTCACACAGTGATTAAATAACTTCCAACAGTAGGAGCTGCAGTTTCAGACACTTGACAAAAGCAGGACTAGGAGCTACCAACACTGCCATTTTATGGATGTTAGAGTTTCTCTCAAGATAAGCCTGAATAAAAGTTTTGTGAAGACCTGCCTATCTATGATGAACCAAATCAAAATGATCAACCTTTCTTTCTCTATACTGCTTCAAAAATCAAACCAGATCTGAGTACATAGTTTGCTCTTGAACTGTTGCTAGACTAATTTTGTCTGAAGGTTTTCCCAGTAATATGCCAAGACACAGTATAACATCTACATATCTAAACCAGGAGATAGTAGTATTTATTATTTTATAGACAGTGATTGAGGAAAGAGTAAAGATCATGATATCAAAGACAATCAGACTGCTGCATTATCACAATTATTCAGTTACAAAAATATTTTGTATCAACTATCTTCACTTAGGCTATGAGCTTCATTTTCTTCAAATTCCCATTTCCTGGCCTGTCTTTTTTTCCGAGTTCTTAATCCAGACCAAACTTTCCTTGTTTTTTTTTTTTTTTTTTTTTTTTAAGGTTTGCTTGAACCAGGAGTGGCAAAAACAGTAGGAAAAAACAGCACACGATCCTTTGTCATAAATACGTCTGTGGCTGAGTACACTGTTATAGGTGCAGTTGTACAGGGGCAACCTTGATTTATTTCCCAAAGTCTGAGTACTTGACTTTTCAGTTTTGATGTTCTTTGTCCATGATATTTGTTTGGAAAACAAATAAAGAAAAATAACTAATTTTATGGTATCAGTTTGCATTTAGACATCTGTTTACGTAACAGATTTTGGTGCTTTTTAATTTAAACCTGCCCCTATACAGAAAAAGCATTTAAGCATACACCTAATTTGACTATAGCGTGCTTTAGGATCTTGCCTGGATTCAAATACAGGGTTAAGTACTTCAGTGAATCAGATCCACAGTAATTTAAACTATACCCATAATGAAAGAAGGAATGTATTAATTATACTTAGTGCCTTGCAGATCTTTAGGATTTCTGCATGCTGAATAAATATCAACATCCTCTCCAGTGACAAATTCCTCTATCTTTAGTACTAAATCTCTTAATGTCAATACTCTTTGCAACGTGAACAATGATGAATACTGAAGCCAATGGAAAGAATATGTTGAACTAAATGCGTATTTGATCAGGTTCCTAGAATCCATTTTCACATATTGTTTATTATTACGGTATAAAGCAGATGGATACATAAATAGATAGTCTGTCTAATTAGGCTAGTCTGCCCGAAATCCTTATTCATTTGCCAGATAATGCATTTTTCACTCAAATGGCACAACAGTATTGATTAATCACAGTAACGCTTTGTAGTATTTTTTAGAACTTCTGACCATGCACTGTATTTTGAAAGCATAAGCAAATATTTTTTGTCCCCTCATGCCTGACAGCTAATTCAATTTTTCCCAAGTTTTCAGAAGTACCTAAATAAAGTAGTTTTTTTCCAGGATCAGGGTTTCCTGCTTTCTAACACTTTTGCTTTCTTTAAGAGCAGGAATCTTTGTGCCAAAGCAGACATTTGTGCTTGTCACATTTTCTCTTATGCAAACTAGGTTCCCAGCTTGGTATAATTCCAAGAGGTGATACCAGAAATGAAGAGGAAAGAGAAAAAAAGTTGTGAAAAGCTATCAATAATTCATGGACAAACGGTTGGTTGATGTGAGCAGAAAATTTTAGTTAAATATCAGTTCCTAGAAAGATTCTTTCCTTACACAATTTAGCCATCTCCTTGAATTGTCTGTCAAAAGTGGGTTAAACTTAAGAACAAAATTATATATGTTGAGAGAGAGAGTCGGTGACAGCATGAAAATGTATTAAGGAAAAGCTATCAATAATTCATGGACAAACGGTTGGTTGATGTGAGCAGAAAATTTTAGTTAAATATCAGTTCCTAGAAAGATTCTTTCCTTACACAATTTAGCCATCTCCTTGAATTGTCTGTCAAAAGTGGGTTAAACTTAAGAACAAAATTATATATGTTGAGAGAGAGAGTCGGTGACAGCATGAAAATGTATTAAGCTTACCTGAGTACAAGCAAACCCACTTTACTGTGATACTTAAGTTAAAGCACACGCGAGAATATTATTTTATTTAAAATGAAATTGGAAATAAGGTAGATAAATTCACAGTTTTGTGATTACTTGCTTTTGAGAACTTTAACCTAAATTTCATGTCAGGAAAATCTTATTAGGTGATTTTCTTTTACATAGACTCTTACCTCGCAGTAACTAGAGACCAGTTCAAGCGACAGACTGTGGCAACACAGCTATTCTACCTTATCTTACTGAAGATGGTCATTTTAGTAATAATGCTGCGCAGTTTTTCCCACACTAATGCCCCAGTATCGCCTATGATTCTGTCATTAGTTGTAGTATGTGCTGGTTTAGATTACCTGCTTTCATGATTTCATTATTCACCTGCCAAATAACACAAAAAAGAAAAAAAAAACACCTTTATTTAAAAAAGAGAAAAGCCATAGTTGTCATATCAGATGATGCCTTTAAACACAATGTCCTATGCATGAATGGATCACAGATCTGGGTATCAGTGAGACAAAGTTGTCAAGGGAAATCATGTCAATACACAAACGTGGAAACTTGTTTAAGAAACCCATTTTAAATCATAAAAATCAGAGCGATCAACGTACCTAATGCACTTGGACTTTTCTTAACATCCCTAGTCAAGTCCCTAGTTACTCTCCAAGCTACAACTAGCATAAGTTTACTTCACAGTCCTGAGACTTTAAAATTTTAATTAGGCAAAATTTTGCCCCCCATTTTTGATAACGTAAACTCTAGGTTATCAGAAATGTCTAAGTAAGAGGCAAATATTGAAAATCTTTATGTACACATTAATCTTTTTTCATACAATACTGCCATAGAACTCAGAAATTGATCTCTTTCAGAATAAAACAAGAAAGCAGCACCCACTATTTCTTAGTTAAATGTTATATGAGATTTCTTAAATGCAAAATTCATGACATTCATTCAGTACAGGATTATGAAGACAGCAGTTTTCCAACTGCTCTGATATTTTTTTCCAATCCACAAACAATTTACATGGTGAGGGCTGAACTGCCACTTCATTAGACTTTTATTCCTGCTTCTATTCAAGTGAATGGTAAAATTTTGATAGATTTGAGCAATGTGGGATCAAGTCTGGAAGACCTGTATAAGGTTTGGAAGACCTGATATAAAGTCTGCTGAAGATTCCCATCAATCCCCATAGAATTTGCAGCAGGATCCCAGATGAGTGTAAACTTGAAGCAGCTCAGTGGGATTATTTAGAAAAAACCCAAAACAAGTCTGTGACTGTAACTTAACTCTGTTTTATAAAGTGGCAGGAAATGAAGACACTGTTGATGGGCAGAACTCAGGAAATTGATTAAAACCCTCAAACTCTCTCTTTCGAGATCCATCCCCACAAGCAGTGGATGAATGCTACAAGTGGTGATAAAATGACAGTGAGCAGGGCCAGCCCGCATCAACTGTTTAATAACTGCTTGCCAGATGAACAGATTGGTTGTCAGAGCAGCAGGGTAGAAATACTTTGATTGCCAATAACCGTAAGTTGAAATTCTGGCAAGGTCAGTTCCTCCCTCAGATCCTAGGGCTCGGATGTTGACTTATGATCCCTGCTGAGAACGTGATACAATGCATATAAATTAAAACTGTTTTTAAAGTTGTTAGGTTAGTAGCTAGATGTTAAAATAGCTATGTAAAGATATCCTAAACTGTACTGAACAGTATGCATGTTGTTGTATAAAAGCCATCCAGGCAGGACATTAAAATTATGATGCTGTCATGTCCGCATAGTCATGAAAGATACTTTTATGAGACTTCCACATTCAACTCAGCAGATATTCCCACTTCTGCCTAAACTGTACATTCCAGTAATGCTTTGTTAAGTCCAATCTCAGCTATCCAATAACATTCGTCTTTCATTTTAACACTTTTTATCCATTTATGTCAATATCAATATACATCTTATAAAGGAAGCCCATTTGTCCTTATCATTTCGTAGATAGGGACAAAGTGATTTACTCACAGTCTCAAAACACTTCAGTGGCAGAGCCAGCAATAAATGCAATCAGTTTCCTGACTCAGTGCCCTGCTTAACCCCACTCCACTAGTCTAATTTTCCCTAGCATCTGCAATCACATACAGTAGTCTAGTTATCAAAACCCTAGTTATCTATTATTATATGCATACCAGTAATGTAGTGCTTATAAAGTGTGTTCAGCTCTTCTGAGGAAAGAGACACTAACAAATATTAGATATAATTAATACCTACTTTTCTGATTTTGATTACTATTTCCCTAACTGGATAGTATTGTAGTTACCATCTTCCCATCCCTCTGTTCCTACTAATCATGCATTATTAAACCATTTTGCTAAAGAAAAACTTCATTTTACTAAGGGGGCAGGGGAGATTTTGACCTCTGCAGTGCTAATATTATTCTTCCCTTTTTTCTTCAAAAAGGTCCCTTATTAAAGTGGGAGCATCTTCTATTTCAGTCCTTTTCTCTATAGCAATTGTCAGTCTGGGCTATATGTTCCTCTTACATGGACTCCAGGTATTTCTCTTTTCTGTATTTACAGAACACTATAAACAGTTGTCACTGTGACAACTCAATGGAGACCTTTTATCCATACAAATGATTTTGTTCATTCTGTACTTGAGCCTGATATCACTTCTCCTCCTACAGTCAACATCTACCACAGCACAGGGGATACTAATCACGAGCTTGCTCTATATTAACAACTTACGACTAAGCCACTAGGCCTCCTGTTTTTCCTAGGGAAGGAGAATAGAACATTCAGGTCTGTGGTTAATAGAAGGCAAGCAAAATGCTTCCCAGGACAGCTTGAAATCAAATGTAACCGAGGAATATTTGCTATGAGTGTGCTCTCACAAGATATTAAAAATGTTTTCAGTGCTTTGTTATATATTATATAATGATGACAGTGTGCAAGGAGCTTCCTTGGCAATCATGGAAAGGAAATCTTTGGTTTGGGAAGCTGACAGATCTTATACCATAGAGATGACTATCATTTTATCCTGGCAGCTTGTTCTAGGCTGCCACATTTGGCATGGCTTCTGATCACCATTATGCACTGATAGACACTATGCATAACATTTTTTAGTCAGGCTGCTATGATGAAAAGCCCTCTACATACTGATTCTGGCTGATTTCCTTTTGCCCAGGGGTAATCCTAACAAATGAAGCGCTGCAGTCAGGAGCAAGTGTCGGTATACACACATTCAGAAAGGGTAAGTTTATTACTAAAGATAACATGGAAATAATACAGTATAGTCAGTATCTAAGTACAGTGATGCCTCCAGTATGGACTCCTTCTGTAACTGCAAAAAGTCACATACCTAAAGCTTGTTCTAACCTTGTATTAATTAGGTATTTTGTTTCCATCTGGTTTTGTAGCCAGTGTGCCAATGAGAATGCATACGAATAGCCACAGATAGGTTTAAGATTTCTTGTTTTTCCTACGATTCTGATGCCAGGCAGGGTAGTGGAGTTGAAGAGATCACAGAAGAGACATCACAAAGGGATGAAGGTTGTTTGTCCTGAGTATCTTTGGTCTTGTGGAAGGGAGGTTGGTTTGGACTGGAAACTAAGGTGCCAGTGACTATAAAAGGGCATTAGTAGGGGGTAAAAAAAGATCTGGTGCATGGGCTCCATGTACCTAGATTTGCCATGGTGCTATGTAATCAGCTGGAGAAATCCAGACTTCTGTTGCACTGTATAAATGAAGACAGATTTTTCTGGAGAAATCTGGCCTGCCCTTCTGTAGGCATGGAGTACCTTGAAGCAGCAGTAGAAGGACAACAGAAAAGTCCAGTGAATTAAATAAAAAGAACGGATGAGACGCCTAGCACTACATGAATTGTCTCTGTGATTGCACTTGGGACATCATAGGATTTGGGCAAGCTTCAAAACTTGGCAAATTTGGGACAACTTGTATCTTGCCATTCTGTCCTCACAAGCGGCTATGTCCCCTCCATGCTTACTCTGCTGTTGAGCTATGGCAGTCCCACACAGCATCTCCACACCAAGTTGATTGCCTAAGAGGAAGATTCTTTTCCGTGAGCCTTCAAGGCCTAGCTGAGATAAACTGAATGCTTATGCCTTTACTATGATTCTCTTGTCAAATTTTCCAGCAGGCACTCTAAAAAATATTCTCACTGCCCTAAAGGCAGGTTCTTAATTTACTTCCTGCCCTGCACGGTGTCTCACTCTTGCTTGTGTTTTTCTCTTTATTTTGAGGGTAGGGGACTGGGTTTTTATGGTGGCCATGTTAATCATATCCCTGGTGGTCACAGAGGAGTTTAATAAAAGGGGTGGGTGGCTGGTTTAATTATTTTTTCCATCTGTCTTAGGAGAAGAGTGTTTTAAATAAATACAGCTCTGTTGGAGCAGAGGGGTTGCAAGGGTAACGTTTTTTGTTTCCCTTCCTTTGTCACCCCACCACCCTCCTTCCCCACCCCCTAGTTTATTTCCTGCTGTGGAGACAAGTGATTTAATAAACTATTATTTATTTGTTAAAGATGTCTCTTTCCAGCACTAACTTTCCTGCTGGGGAGATGAGTGTCTATAAAATATTTCCAAAGGTATCTCCTTTAAAGGTTTAGTGGGTTTCCTGATAGCGCACTCCAAGTCCTGCTGCTGTAAAAGTTGGTGGCTGTTTATTCAACATGTGTAAGAGCCTGAGCGATGGAGCTGGAGGAAAGTTTTGTTCTTGACAATTTTTTTTTTTACCTGCTTCTACTTTGAGTCTCAGTTCTGTACAGCATGAGCAAACTTCCAAGCCAGCACTGAGCCTTATTTTGTTTAACAAGGCTCTGGTTTAGCTCAACTTTATACCATGGAGATTTGCTAAGCAGGATCAAGACCTTCATTTTAAACAACTTTGTGGAACAGTTGCTGAGCAGGGAATCTTAAAGGTCAGCACTGGGCTTGAAGGCATTGGGCTACAGATCTAAATATCAGATGAGCCAACTCAGGTTTTTAATGTTTCAAGGCAAGTTATCATTTTTTTACTACACTAACATCTTTGGAGGAGACTGTAAATAAAATAGGTTCCTGCTGCTTGGCATGGACTTTTTTCACCACTGACACATTGATTCATTTTTTTAAGAGCAGGCATTCATTTCCATTTTTTGCTCAAAATTCAGTCTGCCATGCTAAGTGCTATATCCAGCACCTTTCTGCTTTCCTCATAGAAGTTGATACATTTTACTGGATAAATACTGCATACTAATAGTATATATATCATTACAAATGGTATACTTTTTTTTCTTCTCCAAAACTGTAGAATTAGGAATTACTGCTTTAGTAATAATTCAATGTATATAACGCAACCTTCATTAAGAGAATACATGCATTACAGCCTGGTGGCCCAGACAAGCTTAACGTTCCAACTTCAGAGCAAGGAATCTGTCCAGCATCATGCCATTTGCTTTTTATAACCTCGTTGTATTGCATCAATCCCAAAGCCATATACAGCTACAGTGAAACCCCACCTTTGGGTCCAACTCTTCCTTGGGAGAAACCATCAAGATTGATAGATTGGAGATATGAGGTTTAACAGATTCAGCATTTGGTGTTTACATAGAAAAGTTGTTTATGGAGGAAGTGCACATAAACTCGTAAGTTTATCAGGCTTCCCAAAGGTGATGCCAGTCCCAGTTGTTCTCAGGACAACGCAAACCAACACAGTGCCTCTTTTAGATGAGAACTCCTGCCCATAGCAGGTTTTAGGCCAAGTTCTGGTTGTTCAACGCTGGTGTTGGACCTGGCACAACTGTTAAGCCTGGAGTCCAATTGTGCATATTTAGGAGCTAACTTCCTGCCTGAAGCAGAAGAGTACTCAGGAACCTTCCAAAAGGAAGGAGCTCTTTGTGGTTCTCTGCCTCCCCCAGGTGGAGGTATCTGTGCTAGCAATTGGCTCCTAAGACTGGCATGCCATTTGCAGAGGGCACATAGGGCTAGAGTAAGGCTAGGGGGAGGGGCAGTTTTACCGAAACAGGGTTAGATATGCTGCTGAGAGGTTCCCTCGGCAAAGAGGAGAATAAATCACTAGGGAGTCCCTGAAACGAATTGCATGGGAGGAGTTGGCTCCTGAACAGAAGACAAGACTACTGGTAGATGAAGGAATTCCTAGGTTGGGCACTATGTAGAATAAGATTGGGATGACTGAGGTATGTGACTGACCACTAGCTGTCCGCTATTCTGGATGAGCTGTACTTGAGACTCTGCTTGACGTCTTCATTGACCAAAAATACTATCTTCTCATCATAGGGTGAGCTCAGTATTCACTCAATGTATATACATTACTTCTGAAAGTGTTTTAAGAATATTCGTGTTCACTACTTAGGTGAACTAAGAGGGAATAAGCTATCCAGGGAGGAGATAGAGGGAAGCACTAAGGATTGGTGGGAAGAGTTGAAACATCAGGAGAAAGAGGCAGACACTGAGTTTAGGCTCTTTTCTTCTTTTGCATTTTTAAAGTTGGTTTAGTTCTTTAAGGCTGGCTTTACAGTGTTTGAGACAACAAGTAGGACTCCTATATTATCTCACGTTGTAAGACAAGCCAACTGGATTGCCTTGGGCCACAGGCACTCATGTCAACACCAGGCAGGTCACTCAATGTAGCTGCTTGGGAGATGAATTCTTGCCAATTTGTGAAAAGATGGAGAGGTGTTGCTTCAGGAAAGAGGGGGGGTAGAAGATACTTCAGAAGTGTAACTCTGAAAAGTTTCAGTGGTATCTGCTGGGGAGGTGCAGAGCATAGTCCCGTATGAAGATGCATTGGCCTTGTGATGAACAGAAAGAATGCAGAGAAAATAGAGAAGGCTTGGGAAATGGTTCTTTTTTGACAACTCGATTGTCTAATCACAGGAGGCCACTGAACAGAGATGAATCAATGCATGATAAGAAATCAAGAGAGTGAATGTTGGAACCAGATTGTTAGCCAGCAGCAACTGGCAGCGTATAAAAATCTGGAGATAGATAATTGTAATCACAGAGACAATTAGTTACGTGAATACAAATCAGAGAACAGGTAACCGAACGGAAAAGAAATGAAATACTTTATTTCTATGTAAGACTTAAAAAAGCTAGGAAAATATATGAAGAGACATCCTATGTACTGTAAATGAAATAATTTATTATATTACTTGAAACTTTCAAATTAAGCTGCTGACATAATTCAACATTATAGCTCTGTATTATAGTAAGACCAACAGACAATGCCAGTTTTGTCAATCTGCTTTAAAAAAAGTTGAATCACGTGAGCTAACTGACTTCAGACTAGCTGATGCAGGAGAACTTAAAACATTAGTCCAAGAAACTATTAGTTCTTACTCATACACCGTATTTCTCAAAAAAATCTACCTGATGAACTTTGTTCATTTTGACAGAAATGTTGAAGTTACGCCAAGACTGAATTTAAGAGGTACTGCAGCAACTGTCTTAATACTGGTGATCAAACTAAGTTGGAACTGGCATATTCAAAGTAGTTGAATTAATTCCAGTCCTGGCTTCCCTGTAGCTAAGGTGTGATGCTGTTGGTTAAGGACACCAGCTTATTGATAGATAGTAAATAGTGCTGCATGCTGTGACTTGGAAATCTAGATAAATATCTTGAACATGCAGTTTATCAGTAGAGCTAGGGAGAGATTATCAGTCATTAGATGAAAAGTTACTCAGTCCACTTCAGACTGTTGCTTGTCATAGAAGTTAGAAGTCAAGAAAAAATTGATAAGGCACCCACTGCCCTGAGTTCAGACACAGAATCTAAAAAGGCCTTGGCTGTAAAATGAGCCACAAAATGACTTCCAGCATCCTCTCAGAATGGCCTTATCTACAAGGGCACCTTAGGGTTTCTGGTTTTATCATTGTCCCAGATTTTGGGTTTTTTGGTTACACAGAACTGTAAAATCAAGTCCTGGGTCACAAATACACCAGTGTGAAATCAGAGTATTCTGAAACATCCATGGATTTAGAACAGTGGACTCTGAAATCAGTATCTTCCCTTAGCTTCAACCTTTCTTTCTCATTGAGGCCCTCATTGACTTCAAGGACAGTCTTGCATGTGTAATAAAGTAAACACTTTAAGATTTGGCCCATAGCAGTAGTCATAAATTATTTCTTTGTTTGATTTTGAAGAGCCTGATCCTTCACCACTAATGTTAATAGAGGAATTCTTATTTGACGTCATTTGGGAGGAACAGATCCCAAGGCGGTTGTTCTCAGGCATATCAAAGCAACTATTTTGTATTGAAAGTAAATTAAAATGCAGTATTCTTGCATTTGCCAGGAGTGTAAATCTCAGCACCACAAATCAAATCTTAATTGTGCATCTATGTTAAATATTTCAATGAAACCTGTGACAGTCAGACAAGTTGTTGGATAACTGATCTTTTTAAAACTTTTCGTCAGAAGCAAGATAATTCAGTCAAAGGATTACTTAAAATTGCTTTTTAGTGGCTGAAGCACAAAGTAATCTAGATTTAAAGCTTAGGTATATCAATGTTAATTTGGAGTTTCTCTGTATTTTCTCAAGGATGCTTGAGGACAGAATGTTACCTGAATGAGCTACTCCCTACACTAACCAGAAGGTGACTGGACAATTTACATCAGCATCCTTATTGACGGGGAGGCTGAAGGATCATTTTTGTTGGTGAGTCTTGCAGCAATGTTATTGGGGGAAAAACAAGCTCTTTAAGAAGAGAGAAAGAGCAGTATAAAAAAGAACAATCTTAAATTGTCTCTGATCATATGCAACTTCACAATAATGCCAGGATATTCAGAATAATTCTTACCGCACCACTTTTAGATCATTCTCTTTCTAGTTTAGCAGCACATACTCCACCTCACTTTTGTTCTATTTAAAGTACAGAACATTTCTGACCCTATAAATTCAATCTGTAGTGCTTTACATCCTTATTTTAAGAAGGCATAATTCTTTTGCTTGTCATGCCAGTAGGTAATTTGGCTGTCTTAAAGTGGTTTACATATTTTACTTGTGGAAATCTTAGGGTGTATGTGTGTGTGTGTATATACACACACACTCTACATATATATGTAAGAGAAACAAGTTTCTTTTCTGTTTTTCTCCAAAGTTTCTGTCCAGGGAAGGCAACTATTTCTAGGTTTTTATAAGCTGATGGAACAGGCTTGTCAAATAGTCTTTATGAGAGAAGAAACAGGAAGATGGCTTGGTTTGCAGACAGAGGGTTATTGGGCAATTATATTTTTTATAGAGCTGTTGTAGGACAAATCACGGGCCTGCTTTTGCCTTTGATGCTATGAGGCAGACGGCCCAATAAAGATCAGAACAAGGGAGGGCAAAGGGGGTCAGGGACAGAGCCTTCCCTTGGGGTCCCGCTTCTGCCTCTTGGCTCAGAAACCAGACACCCCTTCCAGATGCACTGTAGCCACTCATCATGAGGCTTCGTTGTGACCCTCCTGATGTGCTGTGCTATGAAAACTGGGGAGTGCTTCAGAAAGTTTTCACCCTGTACAGCTGTTTAGAGACTTTCATGGATGTTGGTGAGAATGCAGCTCTCTGTGGTGTCCTCTCAGAACCAAGCATATTGTTTGTTCCCATGTGTGTAAAAAGACATCATATAAACTCTGAAGAAACTTAGTCTGTATGAAAAACATTTAGCTTTATGCATAGTTGTATAACAGGCAAAACTCTCCCTGCATGCGTCCCTTTTTTGATATCTATTTCCTTCTGTACTGTGTGAACTCATCTCTCAGCCATTCTCTAACTTTTCACAATTAGGAAAAATTCTCCTTACGGCAAATTGTCTATCAGTTTTTGTTTTGTTTCACCTTCATTTGTAGCGTTTGGTATTGGTCCCTGTAAGAGACAGAATCTTGGCTTACATAAACTACAAGTTTGTTTGTCTATGCCAATTCTTTTATATATAAACAATGTTCAGTAGAATGGTATGTTTATTTTCATGATGGGGATTCATCATATGCCTACATGGGGGACACTGGGCAAGTTGCATCTCTGAAGATGATATTTCACACAGCGTTCCTAATCCACAAACTTTTCTGCTGGCATTTAGAGATCTTTCAGTTGGGCAGTTCATTCTCAATATAGAATAGATAAATAAATTTGAAAAAAGGAAGTGGTTGCACATTTAACATCATCCTATCCTCACTATTCATAGCAGCACATGGTATGAACCTGAGCTGCTTCTGGTTCTACTTTATTTTCCTTTGAGACACCTTGATGGCATCCTGCTTTCCTCTCAGGTGGTGATTGGCATAAGTGTCAGAGCCCAGAACTGCAAGGGAAGGAGGCCTATGTCTTTGACACTTGACTGGCCAAAGCAATAAAATAAATACATACACAACAACACAGGTATACCTAGGAAATGCTTTGGGCAATAGATCTGTTAGAACAGAATTGTTTTGTAGCGTTAAAACTGTGGTTCAATTACTTAAGAGACAGTTCCTGTACTGATACTTGGTGTAGGTTTCTAAATTAATCTATTTTGATCACTTTCACCGCTTTTTTCCTTACAAGGAAAGTATGTTTTAGCATTGAGGTTGAAGAGACCAGGAAGAGGAGACTAAGGGTAGGACAACTAGAATCACGCAAGTATATGCGGTGTGTATTATGTCTGGGAAGATGGAAATACTCAGAGAGTGCGAGTAGTGCATTTTGATCCTTGACTTTCTCTGCAGAGTATTGACCTCCTTTCATCACTCATGCTATCACAAAATTATCTGTTTAGAATGAACTGGACTTAGCTTTCACGCTGTCAGTCAATTTTGTATTTAATAAATCCTTTTCTTTACCTTCCTCCCCTCCCAAACAGTGTGCCACTGAGCTACTTGAATACCAATGGAAGGGTGAGGAAAATGCATTATTTAATGAAGCTCACTGGTATTTGCTGTATAGTTTATTTGCTAAATGCTTTATTTAGCTAAATTTGCTAAATTACAGAGAAAGTAGAACACTGTCAAATTATTATTGGAATACCAGCGAGATTAGCTAGGGAATACATAAGTGGTGTATTGATTGATCAATTCTGCTTACTATACTTCTTGCTTTTAGTGTAACTAGTTTTCCTGCTTGGTAAACCTATAACCTTTCTCTTTTCTCTACTATCGGTCATGGTTAGGCTTTTCCTGAGATGTCTGCTGCTTCTTTTTGAGGAGTCCTTCACATGATTGTTGGTCTGTGGCTGTTTTTAAGTTTCCACTATAAAAAAGGAACGCAACTAGCTGGGGTTCATTACTGTTATTCAAAACTCAACACCAAAAATTAGGTCTCATTCTGCATTCTGAGAGCTTAAGAGAGCTCTGAACTGCAGCACTGGAATTACCATCAGATTCAGAGCCTTGTATCAGGGGTCTGTACAGGATATAGAGGATTCATGTTTCCATGCTCATAAGATTCCCAACTACTTCAAAATATAAGACTTTATGGAAAAGTAAGTAAAGTTTCATGTATAAGAAAGTAAAGGGTTTGGGCTCAGAAGACCCTATTTAATATGAGTATTGGAAGACAAAGTCTTGAAGATGGCTCAATACAGGGCTTAAGTCTTTACCTCCTAGAGCCGAGAAATCCACATGTAGCCCATTGGCTGAGCAGCAGGTCCCTGACAATCTGAAGAATTCCAAGAACTGTCCCTTAGGCCTCTTCCAGTACAGTTATGGGTGAGAGCCAGACAGAAGCACCAAGTACCATGCCTGAGATATCTTGAAGACTTAAAGAAATTATAACTGCATACTCCCTGCCCTCCTCTCTGCCTCTGCCCCCAAGTCATGTTTGACTCTGTAATTCACCTACCTTTGGAAATCTGCAAAATTTCACCTGTGACAGCTCTGCTGACAAACAGGGGAGATCAGAGCCTTGCATCTGGGTGATGAACTGCCAGCCTGTCAGAATGGTGGAGTATCTGTACTGTGCTGAGACAGGTCAGAGCTGCCGCAGGGGGTCTGCATTCAGACCTCGGAAAGGTTTGAAGAGGACTTTCAGCTGTACCTGTTCTTAACTCTCAGGGTTTACAGGACAGTAAGTGTATGTGGTGTTGTAAGAGACAGACGCATCAGACGCATACTAATACAATACAAAAAAGATATATCCCTGAGAGCATATGCGGATCGAAGAATTTTAGAGAGATTGGCCGCCCCCACTACCTACAATTGTACTTCATTTCTCAAATGGGGGCCTCCCACACTAGGTGATTAATTGGCAGGTAGGTTCTAGAAACTGATAGTGAGGTAATTACATGTAAAATTAGGTCTTTTCTTTTGAATATCTGAGTACAAAGCCTAGAGCATGGCATTATTTACCCACAGTTGTTATGCAGCACAATCTGATCCACCTGTATTTCTATATGTTTTAGAAAGGATCAACAGTAGGAGCTTATGTTCTGCAGCCTGGTAGTTGTGCCTAAATTCCACTTTTCTAGGTGCAATACAGTGTTATTAAAACAAAAATCTCTTTTAGGTACTGACTCAGGATGAGGGGAAGTAAAAGAAAGTTCTTGGTTTTTTCTTTCAAATAATGTAGCCTTCCTGCTTTCCCCTGCACTTGTCCTTACTGCAGTGACCAGGATGGCCATGCACTCAGTTCCAGATTGCAACCTGTTGATCTTTAACCATTTTTTGGAGCAAGCAGGAGATGGAGGAGGAAGAGGAGGAAAAAAACAACATCAGTGTTAGAGGACAGAGTAGGAGCATGACATTTTGTTCTGTCACTGGATCATTACAGCATTTAATTTTTGATTGCATTGTGTTTTCAGTATTGTAGTAACACTTCATTTGGTCCTTTAGCTCTGTCTAGATTTGGGCGGGGAGGAAGGTCACAGTCTGTCTTTAGCTACATTCTTCTCTTTTATTAAGCAGAGACATATTCTAGTTCAGAGTAAATTGTTAATGTTCAGAAGCTGAAGGTAGACTATAGAATAAGAAATTCCTAGACCAGATTTAGAAACGTAGAAGGTGCCTAGTACTCAGATTTGTGGACAAGGGCCTAATAAGACTTTCAGAAGCACCTCCCATTTGCAGTTTGAAGCATCTAGATATATTTAAAAATAATCTGGCTGAAGTTGGCTTTTTCTGAGTACCTTCAACCAAAAGGACATCATTTCCCATGTTTTAAGCCTCCATTCCTTTGTAGTATGGTTGTACAGTTTGCAAAACAAGAGGACATGGCTGTAGCCTGCTGGAAATATGTACATATATTAAATGCTGTACCCTTGATTATCAGAGGGCAAGAATTAACATTCTAAAACTGTTTTTGTCATTATACATGGCTCCAACTATTTACTCAGCACCTTCTAAAGAAGGAGAAAACCAAACTCATTGGCACAGAATTCTTTCAGTCAAAACAGAGGAAGAAATTAGCTTTAGTGAATGCAGCCATTCAGGATGGTCACATTACCTTTAAGCAAGCTACCTCTAAGAGTGGGGGTCTGTGGAATATGAACTCTGAAATACTGTTCTGTATGACACCACATACGTGAGAGCATCATGAAAATACTTAAGGAATTTCTCAACATATTCCAGCTTCACTGGATCTGATCTTTGAAAAGAGAAGGATCTTATCTGGACATTTAGCTATCTACTCATGAAAATGCATTCTGGGTTGGGTTTTCTGCATGCTTGTGACCACTTGGATCAGTCCACTGAATAGCTCATTGCTGAGTATTAGAATAGAGAAACATGAACACATTAACCACTCATCACTCTTGGTTGGAAACAGCTAAACTACCAACTGAGAGATGTCCATGCCCTTCAGCTCCTGTTAGAAAACACAGTTTCTCCCACAAGTAAGCCTCTCGGTAATTAATTTAAAGGGGGGGGTGGGGGGTGTCTGACAGCCAAATCAAGACATAAAAAACTCAGGTTCAGATTACACTAAATTATTCATTTTGCTACCAAAATGAGTCAAGAAAGTTCTATATAGTATTAAAAAAGAAACATTACAATGCAAAACAAAACAGACCTAGCCATTTCTTGGAGGAAGAGAGTGGGCATTTATAAGAAAAACAAAAAAAACCCAGAGGTTATGTTTATAAAAGTATTTGCCATCGCTCCTTTACTTGTTAACCTCTTACTGAAAGCATCCACGGAAGGATGTAGAAGACCCAGTTTCATTACCCCTTTCTATCTGAAGTAATCTGAGCCCACATCTAACTCTGAGTGGCCTGAACAGTACTACACTTAGTCTTTCTTGTTACTAGGCTTAATATTTTATTTAAAAAAATAAAATAGAACTAAACCTGAGTGATCAAGAGCATCTCTCTATCCCCAAATATCCAACAGCCTTGTGTCAGTTCTTTCTTAAGGAAGATGCAAGATAGAGGCTTAAGTCAAGAAATAAATGAGTGCTTTTAAGCCAGATTATTAGTTACAAGGATGAAGACTTTGTCAAGCCCTCAACTTTGTTTTAACCCCTCCCTTCAGTTGAAGTTCTTTTGTCATCTCAACATTAATTTTTGTCAACATGTGGGAATTTTGTTGAGAAAGTTTTGTATCTTAACCCATTACAGACACATTTTTCTGCATACATCTTGACTGTAAGGTTGCAGTTTCAAAGTAGAGATGGAGGAGGTAGGGAAGGTGGCTTTCATTCAGGTGAAAGCATGTTATGAGAGCATTAGTCATTTGTAACATCCCTAATTCCTGGGGGGACTGAGTTGGTACAAGATTACTTTATACTTGCCTTGTTTCTTATAAGCTTTCCATTTGCATCCACTAATGATCACTGTAACAGACAGGATGCTGGGATAGATTTAGCCGTGATTGATCTAATTTGACTCCACTTGTGTGATTTGATAGTGGCTCCAAGACCCTGTTTCTCTAGTGAGAAGATTTACAAGGTTTACCCAATTTTAAATAGTCGCGATCAGTGAAGTTATGGAACTGTGTTGCATGTAAGCGCTTGACAGAAGGACAGTGACTTTGTTCGTCTAAAGTGGAATTGAGAGGCCTCTTGAGGCAAGTGCCTCAATGAAGAGCAAGTGCTATCATTGTTCTTTTCTCTCTCCCTAAATTTAAGACACTGAACTGTTAAGATCAGTTGCCTCAGGTTAGAATGTTTCTCAGTGATATAACAGGATATTCTTCTCTTGGGGAAAGTACCGTGTCTAACTAGTTAGTACCTCCTTGCTGTTGGTGATTTATTTATAATGGCAGAAGCCGGAATTCCCCTTTCAAGCTTTCCATAGTAGACAAGGAAGACAGTAGACTCTAGCTGTTTGTTGGGGTTTTTTTGTTGTTGTTGTTTTGTTTGTTTTTTTAATACTCTGTTTAATACTTTCTAAATGTATTTTTGCTCATTCTTAGCACAGTCTAGTGCTTTAACACTTATGTATGTTTTCTCCCTCCACATTCCCTTGTGTACCAAGGAAGTTCAAAAGTAAATTGCATCTTAACATGTGAATGCCAAGTTAGCTAGACCAGTAGTAAAATGCAAAAAACAGAACACAGCAAGATGTTCTGGGCCAGTGTTAATCACAGAGAAACCTGCTATGACCAGTGGAAGGTAAACCTCAAACAAAGAGGGGCGACAACCTCAGCATTGTTGTTTTGTACCTTTAAATATAACAGAATAACCTCAATGAGAAAGGCATAACTGCTTAAAATTTCAGAAATAGAATCTTCAATGCATTTTGAGCCTCTCTGCTGCTCTGTTGGCATAAAATACCCTTGCAGGACTGGCAGAAACGGCCCTGGGGCAAACTACTGCATGGGAAGGCTTTTTCTCATCACCTAGTCCTTATATATAGCTCACTGAAACATAAGAGGGTTGGAACATAAGAGGAACACTGGAAAATAAGAGGAATATGAAAGTGTTGGGGTGGTTCTACACTAACGCTATGGAGCAGCCCCTGGAGAGCAGGTGTAGTTAAAATGGAATAGTGTGAAGGTTAGTATCTAGTATCAAGGGCAAAGTGTAGTCTTCCATATCTGTCCCTTCTGTTAGCAAAGGAACAAAAAATCTGCCTCAGCTTTTCTTTAACCTTTCCGTGTTATCTTCCTTTCTAATCACCTCTTTAATTCAGGTCTTTCAGATATCTCCCACAAACTCTGCAGAATAGTGAAATATTATACCTGCACGGTTTGAGTAATCGAGAGAAAAGTGCTTAAACTCTTCAATTAGCTGCATTTCCTCCAATCTCCCTCCTTCTTACTTCTAGGAGATGTAAATTACATCACATTAAACTCCCTCTTGCTATGGGAGCAAAACTAAAGTGCATAAGGGTGAGAGTGGGAGGGAGAAAGGAAGGGAAAGAATGTGATATTCATGCCACTATAAAGTAAGCAGGTTAAAAGAAGTGCCAGTTTTACAAGAAATGCACAATGTTATAGGTCACTCATATCCTGCTAGCTCGTACCAAATGCATGAAGGGCAATCTCTGAACATACTCGTTGTTGTATTTGACTGAGCTCACTTATCTTGCTCAAGTCTGACCAGCTCCTATGTACTTTATTTTCTTTCTCCAGGGCTTTTTAACGAGCATCCAGCTGTGTGATTTGCAAATACCTTCCACAGCCATACTTTGCTTCCATCAAACAAGTGCTGCTTGCTCAAGTTTGTTTCACAAAACTGGTAGATCTGCCTTGCTGCCCTGTCATGGAGGGTTCTGTCACTAGACCCAGGAGCTGATGGGAAGTAGACAAGGCATAGATGGAACAATCTTAATCTTAAGGCAGTCCTCTTCTTGCCCAAATAAAAGCATCACAGAGGGGCTTTCCTATACTCTTTGTAGAAAGAAAGAACTGAAATCCCATTTCACCCTCCTGTTCAGGACTGCCTGCCTGTACCTGCTCCTCCTGCCTCTGCTGGTCTGGTGTGTGTGTTTGGAATGAAAGATTTTCCCTGCAAGCCACCCTGAACCTCTTCCCTGGCCTGTCAGACTCTCTTTTATCAGCACAGGTTTCTCAGTGGGCCACAGTGATTTACTGTCCAAATAGTGCTGTTCTTTTTCAGAGATTGTGATCGAAAAGCCTTACTTTGCAGCTAATAAGAATCTCTTCCCTTTCCCTCATGTTCTTTTTTATCTTTCATCAAATATTGTTTTACGAGCCCATTGCTTGCTATCTGCCTGACACCGAAGCTGCACCTCAGGGCATCATTTTCTCACCTCTAAGCCAGAGGGTTGCTTCTTTGATGCTTGGTTTGAAGAGCTTGGAACAACTCCACATAGGGTATCTACCCTGTCTCCCCAGGGCAATCTGCTCAGGTGAGGAAAGTGTCCTGCATGGTTCAAACTGGCATTCTGAGAGTTGCTTTTTTGTTTTGTTTTTTTCCCCCGAGACAAAAGGAGGAACAACTCTTATCTATCTGAACCGGGACGTGAGCCTTTCAGTCTGGGATCAATACATAAGAATATTCAGGACCTACTCAAAGGAAGTCAATTTTTCTGGAAAGAGTAGACACAATCCTGATTTTTTGAATGCAAAACAAATGCAGTTGAGAATCTGCAGGATCCTTTAAAGTCAGAAAAGAAGATGTCTCTAAAAAGAGAGTTGTGATTCTGTATTTAAATTAAAAATGATAGCTGAAGTCGTGCAACCAGAATTCCCATTCCCTTTTAAAATAACTTTCAGGATTTTCCTGAGCTGCAAATGCAGGATTTGGGTTCAGATTTGGATTGCAGTTGCTACGCATAGCTGGAGGTATGTTAATCTAGCCCTCGTTTAGCCCAATTAGCCCATCTAGATGCTATTTAAAACATTGCGATCCACTTCTAAACATCTATTTTATTCAAAGTTTAGCAAGCTGGAGAATTAGAGTGACCTTAAACATTAAGAAAACTGTAGCTGCTAGATCATGAGTTCAAGCCTTTATGTGGAAGTCTAATATACACCTGAAGTATATCTCTGAAGGCTTGTTTCATTTTGGCTCTAGTTCAAGTTGAGTACCATCAGTACATGCAAATCCTTAACCGAATGTGACACTTACGTAACTTTTCTGATGGACTCAGTAACTCTCTGCAGCATGGATGTCATTAGGCTCTATATCCTTCTCATTGAAACTCGGCTAACTGGAAGATCCTACCACAAACTGCTCAGGTTATCTTGTTAACTAAGAAAGCTTGAGAAGTAAAGAATCAGTACAGGAAGTTTCCCTAGATTTTTCAATACATCTCCAACAGTCTCAGAGTTCATTTATCTAGTTCTTTAAAGGGCTGGCACTCTATATTTGGTCTCCCATGCTATTTTGGGAAATGTTCTGAATGTTTTTGTTGGACACATAACAAAGATTAAAGAATGAAATAAGAACTGAACACCAAAACATTTTATAAAGGGAGAGGACTTAACATTTATCAGATGCTTGAAAATGGCAACATTAACAGGAATGGGAAAATGCCTATTATTCACTACATGCATCTAAGGTTAAACTCTAAATGCTTGGGCACTTTGTTCTTAAGAGGTCAACATAGCAATCAGGGAAGGGGATTCTGGACTGCGGTATACTTCCAAAAAACCAGGAAGAGACAACTATGCTTTCACTAGCCCACAACTTGGATTACTATTTGTCAAGGTCCTACACAAGTAAGAAAGGTGATGTTTTGGCATTGATCTCAAGCAAACCAGACATCCTACTGCTTCATTTTCATTAACAGTTTCCCATTAATTGTGCTATTTTCAAAAAGACCCCATCCTTTTCTGCCTAAAAGTTTGCATACTGAAACTATAGCCGTAACCTTTAAACAAAGTCCTGTCTTGAGATGCCTTCATCCTTGTGGAAAGATTTTGATGTCAGCCGATAAACGGACACTGCAAGTGCTTTGTAACTTTAATTCAAGCACAAATACAGAAGATCAGACACATTCAGTTGATGATATTTCAAGCACAAGGCAATGGAGATGTCTAGACTACTCATAATTCCACTTTAAATGGATTTTTTTTTTCTTTTTTTCTTTTACTTTACATTGAGGCACGCACGTGTATATTTCGCTATTTATCTTCATACTGTAAAAATGTGTATTTTATCTTACCATTTTTCTCAAATGCATGTTATTATCTTGGTGTACACCTCAATGGTGATTTGACAGCCTATCATTTTCACATGTTAGAACACATTTTAAAATGTCTATTAAAAGAGCCTGTTCTTAACACCAGCTACATCACCCTTCAACAGGGCTGCTTATTAATCATCATTCACATAAAAAGCTGTTTCCTTTGACTGTGCAACAAACACAAGAAAAAGAAAAGGGCAAAAAGGTAGAGATGCATAGATTCTTTGAGATTTAGTTAAGTGCAGTTGTAGCTTGCATGCCATCTCAAGATGTGATCTTGTCAAATTCCATGCATTTTCAACAGAATTACAGAGCAATCAACGATAAGAGCTCCCAAGTAAATGCAGCATTGCAGTTAGTGATGTAGATCATGTAATTCATTGGGTGGCATGGTTACTAAACATCCTGCGGCACTCTTTGCAAGTATAGAGGTGCTAATCCTGACATCCCGTCCAAATTCCAACTGTAATTATATTCTCTCTGTTAATGTCTCACTGAATTTTCAATGGATACATGATTCTTTGCTTTCTGCCCTGAACTATTGTATAACATTATTCTATCATGTTAAATAGCTGCCAATTTCTGCCCCGAAGGTGGCTGCAATTAAGTGGTGGATTAACGCTACTTCTTGTTTGACCAAAAACAAGCTTGGGTCCTTGCTGAAGCAGAAACCTGCTACAACTATTCTATTGCATTGCTTGGCTCTTGGAAGGAAAAACAAACGTAGACTTCAGCTGACTACAGATTGTGCTGGTACCAAGAAAGTCAAGAGTACCCTCTGTATTGCGTTTGCTGTTTGACCGAGGGTCCAGAGACTTCATGTAATCTGAAATGGGCAAATACATTACTGATATCTGTGAAATGTAACAAAACAGATCAGATAAATAGCTCTCCATTTATTTTCTTTCTAAAGCCAGGAAACCTGATCCTGAAGTAATACTAATGATGATAAAAACTCTTATACTGAACATTCTTTCAAAGTAATTTTGAAGCCAGTAAGATGCTTTCCAGTGAACTTCAGTGAACTTTGGCTTGTGCCACTTAGCATCCAGCACAAATTTGTTTTTTCCTCATTTAGTTATGTCTTCAAGCTTTAGGATTGTTATGTGGCTGAAGTAGGAATGAACTTGAGAAACATACTATTGCTGTGTATAAGCAGAACAACCAGATACCTGCCAGTATGTAGGAATAAAATGCTACCTAAAATGCTTATAATATCTAAAATGCTATCAGCTATGACTTGGATGAGTGACTCAGTTTCCTGAGATTTGAGGGCAGGAATGAAGACGCTTTTTGTGAAGCACCTTGAAATGTGCAGGTGAATAATGTTAGATAAATGTTACTACCAGCCAAGCACAGGGAGGCCAGTGTAATAAACTCACATTCAAACTGAAGATTTAAACTTTCATGTAAGAGCTGGTGATATTCAAAAGACAAGACTAACAGGGATTTTTCTGTATGACGTTTGGGTAAGGTGCCTTGCTCATTATGAAAAGTTTGTTTGATTTATGCTATAAATCACTCAGAAAAATACAGTTCTTGATTTAGCATATGCAGCAAGGGAAATTTGATAAATCCTGAAATACCACAAAGCAGGATTAACCTTGCCTGATGTAGCAACAGTGGCACTGAATGATCGGTTTGGAGGACTACAAAGAGCACAATACTGTGACCATAAAGAACAGTTGTCTTGTGTTCATTATATTGATTGACTCCTCCAGACACCAGTTTCCATCTTTTGAGGAAATGAACATTGGGAAAGAGATGGCTAGTCTAGGAATTAAAAAAAGTGCACAACAGCAAAGGAAACTGCATTGGGCAAGTCTGAGCTGGAATGTTCTGTCCTATGTCTAGCAACCTGACTACCCTCTACATGTGTTTATTATGTAAAATTTATAAAAGTAGACTTGAAAGCAAGTTAGTTTGACTTCTTGCTTTGTGATTAATTCCTGCACAGAACTGCTCAGAACAATATAAGCAGGACATTTTTTGGATTACATTTTTCCCATTGGAGTTAATGTTATAATGAACCCCAGCAGTAATACAAAGACAAATATTAAAAAAAAAACAAAACCAAGAATTGGACTTCATGTTCAACCAGCTGCTTCAGCCACATGAGAAACATGTGGTTAATGAATATTCTAGAGGAAAAAGCCCTAAAAAACAGCCATTAAAATATACAGGAGAGCAACACTTAGTCATGTACTCAACTACAACTGCTAAAACTGTAGAGTTTGAAGGTGCTCAGTGACAAGTAGATATCTGGGTTGTCATAGCAGGATGGGATTGAGCTTCTGAAGTTGTCCCTTTGTATTGAAAACTGCATACGGAGATAGAGGCAACACATTTTTCTTGATAAGATGGCTGAATAAAGAAAACTACTTCACTGTGGGAACTGCTGCCTTTTAATTGGTGACAACTGTTATTGCCAAGTCCTACTTTTTAAGATTTTGTTTTGTTTCTTAAAAACATAACTAGCCAAGCCTTAGAGAGGCCATGTGCATCTGCTAGAATGAACCTAGCAAAGGGCTTCTCCAGTATAGCATTTCAGTATTGGGTTGAACATCACACTGAGAAAAAGAAAAGTTGAATACCACACTGAAAGTTTGCAGTCTTTTCCTCCTCTAATGCAAAGTCACTTTGCTACAAGTGTCTTGGAAAGAGACAGCTCTGATGTATGGAAGTCTTTTCAACTTTCCTTAGATATATCTACACCCATGTGAGGGGTGACAATTCCAGCACTTATGTTCGCAGACTCACTCTCAGGCATCTGGACTATCAGTGAGAGGGCAGAACTTGTGATTTCTCCCAAACTTTTTTTGAGAAGAATCAGTACATTTTAGTTCTGTAGGAACAGTCTGCGACTTTCCTTCCCCAACACTGCACACCCATTTGAGAGCAGGGATCCTTCAAAAGGGTGCTGGAAGAATATTTAATATATGAAGAGCTGGTTCTTATATTCTTCATGTAGCTTCTCAATTGAAGCAAGAACTTTTATTGTCAGTAGAGGTTTGTTCCTCCAAGTCAGATTTGACTTTGTTCTGCGTATGCCAAGTTTTTGTGTGATCTGCCTGGAAGTGTTCAGCATTAGTGATTTTCATTGTGAGATAGTACTGTTTTCATGGCCCTCATATGTAGCATTTCTCACCCTTTCCTGAATCTGAGCAGCACTTGAGAACGAAAACTTTAATTAACGATGGCATCTCAGCCAGCTGCTGGTGGCTGCCATCTTGGTTCAAAGCAGCATCTCTGGTCACACTTGACAGCAGAGGGGAAAGAGAAAAAGAGAAAGAGGAGACCCATGTGTACAAAATTACAAACCTATGCTCCTTTTTTTAAATTGTGTTTTAGCAGTTAGAAGAACTGAACTGTTTAGGCTTTAGGACTGCGTCATTTTAGGCTCTTAATTGTTGAACCAGCAGTTCAGGGTTTTAGTCTCCTCTGCAGTTTTCACGTTGCTCGTGTCAGAAGGGATGTCACTCATCAGCCAAGTGCCCACTGGCACAGGCACTGAAAACGTCCAAAATGCCAACTGTAATTAGGCATTTCTGTAACGAAGTCCCACAGTTTGTGCATGGTGAGAACAACATCCCTCACTGTACGAGCCTACCAATCTGAGCAGTAAGAAAAACAGGTGTCTTTCCCTCCCTTTCCAAGGAGAGTTTCGGTTTCACATATTCACACTATCAACAAATGGAGGCACACAATACAGAGTTTCAGCACGTAGATTTAAACAATATATGACCCTTTTGTGCGTCCATCCACCGCTTACAGAGATCAGAGACAGAAATAACCTCATTTCTGTCCTCAGATTTCTCTCTAAAGTAATGATCTACTATGCAAGAGAAGTTTATTTGACAGCTTTGCTCCCCCTCTGTTACCAGTCATATTCAACTTCAGGGACAGAATTTTTTATTTATTTTAAAAAACAATGATCACCCAGCAGAGCAAGTACAGTCAAGAAAAATAGTGCACTGGATCTTAGCGTCTTTTACTAATGTCACAGAGCTGACGTAGGTCTTACTTTTGTCCATCACTATTGTACACAGATAATCTGCAACTGGCGTAGTTTAGCACAAGGTTTGGCCTATAAACTCTAAACTGGTAAGGGGTTGAGGCAACTGGCCCTCCCATTTCAGTGTAAACTACTGCTCATATGCATTTATCTTGAGTTTGCAGAGCCAGCAGTTAAAGTTGTGATCATTTTTACTTGCAAAGTAAGCACATGTGATCTGAAGTCTTTGTAACGCAATACAAAACAATGCTTCCTTCACAGTTGCTTTTGCTGTAGAATGGCCCAAGAGGCCCTTGCTCTAGTCCTTGGAGTTTATATGGGACTCAGAGTTACCACCTCAGGTGGCTTAACTTATCTGATTGTGACATTCACCTAACACAGTACTTCATCCTACACAAACAGAAGGTTTTTCCCCTTGCTGCCGAGCAAACAGGTTTAGATACTGCAGATTTGCTTCCTTCAGGGACGAAGGAGACAGAAGGCTGGAGCAATAAAATCCATTATATATATCTTTTTGTATCTCCTTGTCATGAACTTCTAAGAAAAGGAACTAAGAGGATCACTACTGAGAAGAGCACTATAATTGTAGCTCCTGAGCACCGCATGTAGAAGATTGCCAAGGCAACCAATCATTCCACAGCAAGGGCAGAGGTAGTTGAGTTAAGATGAGGTTTTTACAAAGCCCTGCTGTGCATAATCATATAGTAAGCAACATTTTTAAAAGGCTCTTATAAAAAATAGGACAGAGGGAAAAGGAACGAGAGAAATTAATTTCCTCTATTTTTCTGCTTGCTCATTGATTGAGGTACAAGAGCAAATTATATGCATGTCCTGCACCTGAGGACACTGGGGGCTGGCAGGGAAAAGCTAGCTGCTTTCTTCACAAATATAATGCAGATCCAATGGCAGGTAGGGCAATGGGCTAGTGTTATCTGGAAAAGATAGAGCTTAGTTCGTAATGTGTTTTTAAATATGAAGTTTGTGGACAGAAGTGCTCTTCTAATGCAGAAGCTTAAGTCTTTGCTGGTTTTGTTACAAATTGCGTTATTGGGGGATTGTTTGAAGTCAACAAGATCTTTTTGTGAGTAGGATTTACTCATAAAGTATGAGATTTGCAGATCAAATCCCTAAAAATTAAAACGGTACGTCCACAAGATCCTTCCATCAGCAGCAAACTCTTCTGAAGTAGTTCTTTCCAAAACCCATCCCATTACTCCTAACTACTTATCCGAGCTGCTAGAAATTGGCTGTTACAGCAGTACAATGATTCATAGGGCTGGATGCTCAGCTGAAGCAGATCAATTTTTCTGGTTCAAAGTAACCTTTACAGGCAGCTATTTCAGTCTATACTGCTGCCCCACAGTTAACCAGCATAACTGAAAGCAGCACCCAAGGCCATGAGTAGGTACTCCCCTAAGTCAGATTCACTGCCAAAAAAATCTGCCGTAGTACTTCACTGAACAGAACTTGTCACTTTTCAAATTCTAGACACTGCTTTCCTCCAGTGACCTTCCACTTAAACAAGGAATAATTATTGCTTCAGAAATGGCTGTTTCCATTGGGTTTGCTTCTTTCCTGTTTTGAGTCACGTTCAGTTGCTGGCTCCTTTGCTAAATTGTTTGCAAACCCGACTGGTAGCATTCTAGACCCACTTGTGCAGATTCCAATTTCTACAAGTTTAAATGGCCCCTATTTTCTGTAGCTAGATCTGCATCCATCAGATTTTCCACTCTCAGCAAGAAAGAAATTGCCACCCAAACAAATTTCAACTCCTACTGATGCAACACACAAGTTATTCAGTGGTACTTACTGCTTATTTCCTCTACATAGGACATAAAGCATCAGCACCACAGCTTAATATGAAAGACACTGTACTCAGCAGCACTGAAGGGAGGAGGATCAGAGTGGAATTGTGTTTCTCATCCTGGCAGTGACGTCTGATACACTGGACAAATCAATTTCCCATCCATTTCTCTGCCCATTTCTTGCTTACTCAGGGGGGGTGGTGGTGTCTAAACAGTGACTTTATTGGGGGAGGGGTCGCATGCACAGATAACCTCCCACCAGCCCCACAAGAATGCTCCCATATTAAGGGGTTTGGCATGTATGGAAAAGTCCTTTTCCTTTACATTTCCAGAAAGTGGAATTGCCACGTGCATTCCCTTACCACTAGCCAACCGTATTTTGCACACAGATCCTTCTCACACAACCCATATCCTTGGTGTACAGCCCCTGCCTGTTAAAGTCAAGACAAAATTATCCCCATGAAACCAAACACGTGAGCATCGCAGGCATCAGAAGCAAGATTCACCTATGATTGTCCTACAGTGGTGGTGTTTGTGTTGCATAATTCAAGCAGCAGCCATAGCAGTGATTGATTTAAACAAAAACCTAAATGTTCTCCAGGGATGGCATTTTCAGACTAATACACCTCGCCATCATATATGACCAGAAAGTTTGCTCATGGCATCTCATCAAGTGTTCTTGCCTGTCACCTGAAGCATGTATGTTAGTAGTATTTTAACTGAACATGGGAATGTACTAAAATCTTCAAGGACAGTGAGAGTTTGATATGCACTCAAGATCCTGAAAGTTTCTTTCCCTGTTTTGTTAAGGGATAGCGTCAATCTTTCTCCCACTGCATGAAGTTTTCCTGGTGGCTTTTCAGTCCACCAAGTTACAGCAGGAAGGAAAGAATCCAATTATGATACAGCGTGCAACACTGCATTAAGCACACTTATTTCAGGCATTTCTCCCCTGGGCCTCTGCCAACATCTATGGCATGGTATTTGACAAATACTTAATCAGACAAAAATAATAGTTTTGTTATCTGCAACTTTTATCCCACCTAAATGTAGCAGACAGGTCTAGTATTTCCTCCAAAACAGATCAACAACCTTGATTTTTAAATAGTCCTCAGGAAACCTCAGTTTATACAGGTTAGTCAGCCTCTCAGGGCCTTTGGTGTTGCCCTTTTCTGTGGGCTTAACTCTATCTCTTTGCAAGAAACGGGGGACTTTCTGCTGCTTCTAAAATGTCTTCCCTATGATATTAAGATTATTGTTCTTTCTTCAGCATAAAGGTTCCTCCTTGATGCTGTAGTAAAGCTAAGCAGGGTATAGGACAGTAGCTTACTTTGTTGGAACACCAGTCAAGTTTTCTTCTAGACAAAATGTGCTAAGAGCCAAAACAAGAGAAAAATCTTACTTGATACTACTAAGTGTTGAAAGGGACAAAAGGCTATGAAACAGATCAGATTATGGCTCATTTAGGTAGATGTACAGACTAGTGCAAAGCACAGAGAGGTATAGCTATTTTTGAACTCATTATCCCACTATATATCTTTATTTGTGTAACCTGAAACCAAACAAGTACAATTAGTATACCCTGAAAATTGAACATAAAACCTTGTGGAGGAACAGATGCTAGCTGGAAAACCACACTTGGTAGAAAAACTGAAGCACTGTAGCAGCCTATGACTTGTCTGAAATTTTGCCTTAGAATAGTCTTGAAATGTCACATGTAATAAATATGTTACAAATTTTTGCTTTATTGATGATTAGTGGAGCTGATTAGTATTCATATAGGTATCTAGTGTCAGGCTAACAGCAAAGCTTTCCTGCGTTGTTGTCTGATTTAGTGAAATTCCAGCTAAACGCTGTGTCCACTTGGCTGGACATTTCTTTTACTAAAATTAGACTTCAGCTCATTCTTAAACTTGTAAGTTTCAACTATCTGTATGTTTGCCCTTCTATAGCCCCCCGAATGAAAACTGTCATTCAAGGAACTGAAAAACAAGTTCTTTAGTTAGTACAGGGCCCTTGTGGAAATTGCTTCTTCCGTACACGTGAGATGACCAAAGATATGGAGAGTTGTCTTATGTAATATTCTGAACCTATAGAAGGATATTTGGTTGTCCTGCAGTTCAAGTTCCACTTTAATATCGATATTTTAAGCCCCCCCTGCCTTTTATGATCCTTAAAGTAAACTGCCTGTCTTTTCATTGACATATTCTATGCAGCTCTTCTTTTCCCTACCTTCATTTTAGTAGACAAATGGGTCCCAGTTTCACTGTTATCCCACTCTTCCTTTTAAAAAATCTTTCCTGTTTTATACATCCCCTTTAGCCTGCAATACCACAACTTTTCCATAAAGAATTTAGGTGTGGGTTTTGTTTGGTTTTGGTGAGGAAGGATGCTTTTATGTTGAGGCAGACAACTGCAGTTCAGGGTATTTAGGTTCCGCCCACAGGGCTTTTCACAAAGTTAGCAGTATATGTAGCAAGTCAGTACTTGACTTCTGTGGCATTGCTAAAAAAGATAGGGATAATACTTCACTATTTCAAGGTGTTGCAAAACTAGAGTAGTGCTTTTGAAATCATGCTGAAACAGCCTCTTTTTCCTCAAATAGAAGGTGCAATGGAGGCAGTGGTTTGTTAGTGTTATCTATTTACCCAATCTCATCTGGATTTTACATGTTTTTGCCCTGTGGTTGTTTATGTTGAATAGGTAGGAATACCAGAAATATGATTATATGCTGTGAAGTAAATTGCTCTTATTTGCTGGTTTGTGCATAAAAGCTTCCTGGAGGAGCTCAAAGGTAATTTTAGCTATGTAGGAGAGGGTTTTACGCACCAATGAAAATTTTATCCTCTCTGCTCTCCTCATTGCTACCCCAAAGTGACTTGTGTGTCCACCTCTTCTTCTCAACCAGGTTAGTGAGGAGGCCATCTGGGGTGACATGGCTAACTCATCTAGTTATAGCTAGTTTTGTTTATGAGTTGCGCTTCCAAATTAATCTGTGCAAGCATAAGCTCAGAGCTTGGCAAGATCCATCTTTGAGACAGGATGGCTCTCCCTTCGCTTGAAGCTGACTGCAGCCAAGTTCCCTTCTGGTATGACTTGGAGACAGGACACAGAATTACTGTGTTTGACAGGGCTTTTTCCCAGAACAGAAATAATATAAACAGTATTTGTTGTAACAGCTCTATGCCCACCTTATCTTTTCTGGGACCATGAGAAAAGAATTGCACAGTACTAAGGTCATCCAGTTGGTGCTGTGTGGGCTTTTCTGAAACTTAGCCATAGATCAGTTGACTGCTTTCTGGCAGACTTTTGCCTTTAAAAAAAAGGGTAGGCCACCTCTACTTTATTCACTATGCTTTACTCAAATTTCAACACAAATTGTGCCTAAGTATGCAGGAGAAGTGAGAACTGTCTTGAACAAAGCTATAAAAGTCTTGCCTAGTTTTACAGGCTTTACAATCCCAATCATGCACACACGCTTCTGTAAGCCTGTAGTGCATACTAATGGCTTGGACTAAGAGGACAAGACTCTTCTGAACATCTGGTATTATGGCTTTGATTTGGCTCAGAGAAGTCAGGAGCAGTCCTCCTCTTGAGGCTGACCACAGCATTCCCAGTCCAGGGAGCAAGGAGTGGGAGACAAACTAAGGTGTTCTACACATCGGCACAATGCACTTTATCCAGCTTATTCCAGAGGGGGAGTCTTATGTTTATGCCGGTGAAGTTTCACCATGAAATGAGAACCTATTTCCTTTCCCTTAAATTTGGAACAATGCAGATGGAGCTTCAGCTTATCAGGCCCAAGATGTTACAAACCTGTCTCCTATTTCTCACCTGAAAGCTGTGCATTCTGGTGTCTCTAAGGTCAACTTTTATCTCCCCAAGTATGTTGTAGGAGCAAAAAAAGTTATTAAACTCCAGGGAGAAACTGGTTCCTTTTCTGAGAGATTTTGTTCCCATTCCCTATGAATGTCATTGTATCTGCTGTTTGCTGAGCAGGAAATGCATTATTAAAGCAGTTTCTCCTCCATAAACTGCTTTGCATCTGACTGTTTCATTGTAAATCCATAGCCACAAAGTCAGGCCACCTTGGGATAACCCAATGTGAAATCTGACCTGATGAAAATGGTTCATGCCTCCCGGCCTGCATTGCAACCTGTGAGAAGGGCTTTTATTATTTATTCAAAACCTGTTTAAATCCCCCTTTTTCTGAAACAACCATTTTAAAAATATTAAAACGCCACAGCTAAGCTGGGAGATTAAACAAGTTTAAACCTTATCATCGCAGGTGGGATATTAGTTCCAATAAAATGAGGAGAGATGGCAGGCTGCGTGGTAACTGGAGCCCCTTCTACTCAGTAACTAATCACTGAGAAAGCATTTGGTGAAGGAGGGGGAGAGTGGATGAGGGAGTGAGACAAACAATGCATCCAGGCTCCTGGCAACCCTAACTGTTTACCATGGTGATGCACAAAAGGAAGAATGCCATGCAGAGTAGCAGACCTGGATCTGTCCCCATAACACTTGCCCTAGATTCAAGTGCTCTGGGAAGCTGAAAATGTGACCTTCAGATATTTTTTTCTGTTGGGTGATGCTGCAGCTGGACAACACTGTTCCAAAGCTGTCAAAAGGCTGCAGAATATTTACCTACATGTCTTTCATTACACATTTTTCTTTTAAATGTTTAACTATCAACACCCCTCTACCAGATCTCCACTCTTGTACTTACACATTTTAAAGGGAGCCACAGTCTTTCTGTGGGTCTTATTAACCCGGAATTATAGCTTCATTAAAAATAATTGAATTAAAAACCATCAAGCTCCAAAGTTTGCAGGGGGAGGGATGACTTTTTAAAATATTTTTTTCCTCTCTCATGGGAGTAAGATTTGCTTATGGGCCATTGCTGTTCTAAGGCACCATACCTTCAGTTTTCCAGTGAGGAATAGCCTATGAGAACAACTTCAATGTCCCACAACTGGATCAACCCTTACTTTCTTTCCACAGGGTTCCCCACAGACACAGGCTCCTACCTAGTCCTATGATGCAGGAGGACCACATGTGGAACTACAGAAGACAGCATGGCAAGCCCCAGCAAGCAGATTGGGCACTTTTAAGTCTGAGGTACATACATGCTTGTGCTGGTTTGGGCTGGGATAGAGTTAATTTTCTCCCCAGTAGCTAGCATGGGGCTGTGGTTTGGATTTGTGCTGGAAACAGTGGTGATAACACAGGGATGTTTTAGTTACTGCTGAGTAGTGCTTACACAGAGTCCCCATCCCGGAGCAGGCTGGGGGTGCACAAGGAGTTGGGAGGGGACACGGCTGGGACAGCTGACCCAGCTGACCAAAGGGGTATCCCATACCATATGGTGTCATGCTCAGCACATAAAGCTGGGGGAAGAAGGAGGAAGGGGGGATGTTCAGAGTGATGGCGTTTGTCTTCCCAAGTCACTGTTATGCATGATGGAGCCCTGCTTTCCTGGAGATGGCTGAACACCTGGCTGCCGATGGGAAGCAGTGAATGAATTCCTTGGTTTGCTTTGCTTGTGTGTGCGGCTTTTGCTTTACCTATTAAACTGTTTTTCTCTCAATCCATGAGTTTTCTCACTTTTACCCTTCTGATTCTCTCTCATCCATCCCCACCAGGAGGGGAGTGTGCAAGCGGTGGTGTGGTGCTTAGTTGCCGACTGGGGTTAAACCACGACAATGCTGAAGAGAAGAATCCTGCAATGCCTAACAATATAGTAAAAACAGCGGCTTTTATCAGTACAGATACTTGACCATCTGAGTGGCGAGAGAATCATTTAATGCCAAGAGAAATGACATTGGTTGCTTACAAATATTAACCTCCTTTTGTCACCAGCATTGAAACCTATGTACTTGGTCAATTTCTAGGGCATCTTCCCACACACACACTTATAATGGAGAGGATGCAATATAAAAAAAAAAGTCCAAGCAAGGTTTTGAAGGGCTACATAACTGTCCTGAGCGAGGGGCAATAATCACTCAGTACTATTTCAGGAATTCAAGTACTCTAGCCATGAGAAGCTTTAGTAGGAAAATTCTAATATGTAAAAAACCCACTATGATCTAAAGTAGCTGAAAACAAAAGAGCTTGGAACCACAACACTACTCCTGTCCCTCACTGTTGATTCTGAAAAAAAAAAAAAGTTAAACCAGAAACTAACACCCTCCACCCCCGCCCCCCACCCCACACTCTGTCCGGACAATTGTCCAAAGGAGAAGGAAAGTTTTGACGGTTGGGAACTGGCTGGACAGCTTTCATCTGGCCATGGTTGAGGAAAGTTCTGGGTCTGCATTAGTTTGTTTTAAACACAAACCTGCTTCTAACAGAAGAATTTGTGCTTTTACCATGTATCACAGGTACTTAGGCAGGCAGGCAGTGTGATTTGTATAAACTCAAATCATTAAATAGCCCTTGGCCACTGCTTAAAGTGAGGCAAGTACGTGCCTGAGCTATGTAACTTAAATTCTTCAGGGAGGAAACAAGGGGGGCAAAGTTAATAGAAATCTCAGAAAGCTAAAATGCAAGTTCTCCTAGGAGGAGAACTCCTGAGTGTTGCATCCAGAAATACTCAGGAGAAGAAATCTGCAAACAGTAAACAAGGTGCTTTGATGTCTTGGTGAGGCCACCAGTGGGTGTCCAGGACTGAAATGCATTGTTAGAGATTGATGGGAAATACCATATATAACCTTGCTGGGTTGCTTGAGACAAGAATAAGGGAGAGAACAGCATAACAGTGCTGCAGATCAGGAATGGGCATGGTGCAGGAACAGCTGTCAGGGTATATATATAAGCATACCTCTTGTATAGCTGCTGCCTATGTTGCCCAGCCCTTGATGATGCCATCTGCCTCTCCTTTTCATTAACATGCATTTTTTGCAGGAATTGTTAAGAAACCTTTGGTTCCGATTGAAGTAAGACTCCACCAAGCAGTGGGAGAAGGTTGATTTCATTGAATTAGAGATTTCCATGAGATTCTACTGAGCAGTGCATAAGTGAATACACAGGGAGGATCCACGTGGGCCACAAAGCATCCCCATCTGTCTTCTCTTGGAGGATGGACTTTCTACTCCTGTGTGTTTCCAATTATCAGCTCCAAAGGATTAGAGTGATTGCCCCATGTTTTAGTTTTTTGGATTGTGGTATGGTTGTTGTTGGTTTGTGGTGTTTTTGTTTTTGGTTTTTTTTTAAATCTCCCTTCCTCCAAATATAGTCTTTGCAGTCTGGGATGTTTCCTTTTTCTGAAAGTGACACAGGCAGTTCATCCACATTCAGTATTCCCATATACAGTTTAACTTTATGCAGGGGATGATCATCACTTCCTATCTCAGCTACATTTGTCTCTTCCTGTATACCAGCAGCTTATAATTACTGTTTGGGATGTAAAACGTGTTTAAAGCTTGACGGTAGAATATACATTGTCTGCTTCACCATTGTGATGCCTGCATCAGAGGCGTACAGAAAACCTCTCGATCTGATTTGCGTGGTTATAAATCACCACCCTAGATTATCCACTGTTGGCCAGTTCGTACTTTGAAAACGCTGCAAGACCAGCGAGTCCTGAGAATCTGTTTTACTGGGTGCTGTATTTTCAAGTACAACAAAATGATAGCATTGATAGCAACAAACAAAAGTGCTAGATAAATTTTTTATTAAAGTCTAATGGCACTCATGACACCTGAAAATTAAGGAGTTACTGACATAGTCCACAAGATGCCCAATACTGCCTTCCACTCTCATGATGCGGTCCCATGATTCCAAGACAACTATGTCCTCAGTGAAAGCATTCTTTAATTTTGTCTCTGCTTTAATACAAGTAAAATAGATCTTTATCAGAGCTCTTCCATATGCAAAATTCCAATCTTTTGTCAGACTGAGTCCAAAATCCCTCTGTATTTGAACATTTATTAGGCTTTAATACGAAGGATGCCACACAGAAGGCATCCCATCTGGCAGCAGGTTCAGCCGTCGGCTAGCAGAGACCCACACGTTCAGCCCTGGCCTGCAGGCTTGCAGGTAAAATCCTGCGTGCGCATCAGAAGCGCTAAGAACTTTGAACACACACATGAAAGATTTGCACGGGGAACTTCAACCTGCTGCTGTCAGAGAGCATCACAGAGGAGGCGCCCCCGTAGTCTAGCTCTAGCATTTGAAATTTAGTCGTCCCGTAGGCTGCTTTTTGGAAGCCAGTTTCTCCAGCGGAGGCCAAAGACTCCCGCCGGGGTGGGTGCAGAGCCCGTGCCGCGGCGCGGCTGGCAGGCCCTCGGCTCCC
>NW_009204232.1:0-4245 GCF_000690835.1 Fulmarus glacialis
AAGGGCGACCCCCCGCCCCACTGTGGCAGCCCCGCAAAGGCCGAGCACCCCCGGCTGGTGTCACAGGGAGGGAGAGGGGCTGCCCCTAAAGCCTGGGCACCGCTGCTGAGATGTGGCTTCGTGCTTTCCAAGGGTGACCTCCCTGTGGAAGGACCAAGCCCCCAGGAAAACATTTTCAGTGTGACCTGCTGGGACAACCAGACCTCTGCTCTTGTTTGGGACATTGGTGGTCCCCACATGGCAAGCGAAGGGCGGGCTGAGGGACGGTCACCCAGGGTGGCTGCACGGAGCTGGGGCATCTGCTGGGTTTGGGGCTGACCGTGTCCACCCATCCAGACCACTCAGGCTAACATTAATATCTTGGAGATGTTTGTTGTCTCTCCTTTAGAGTGGTGTGGAGTGTGGTTGCCTCAGTGGGACTTAAATGAGCATCACATCTCTTATCCATCCATCTGCAGCCTTCATGCTGATTGCTTCCGCTGTAGGCAGGTGGTTAAACCAGTGGTGTGGATCTATTTTCAAAAGCTTTCAATCAATAAACTTCACATATATGTGTAACTAATAGATTTTGTAGTGTAGCACCTTGGACACAATCTGGATTTCACCTCCCCATGATGCAGAAGCACTGTTTGCTTTCCTCTTGGGCAGGACTTCTCCTACAGCATTATTGACCTTCCAGCACCTGCTATTTGTCCACCCACTTGCTGTAGCATCTGGTTCAATAACATCATCTCAGGCAAAGCACCCTGCTGCCACAAATCTACTTAAATATTTTAAGAGTTTGAGTTTCCTTCCTCGCTGGAAGGTGAGGAACCATCAGGCAGAAAGGTGTTGTCAAAAATGCTCACCAGAACGGAAGAGATGAGAAGCACAGTATTGCTGTGTCCCAAAAATATTTCATCCCTAAAGAAAAAATATTCTGCTAATATTTTATGAAGACCACTGAAGATGCTAGGGGTGATACCCACTCAGAGTACTATCAGAGGAAGCCATGTGCTTCCCACGAACAATGCTGAGAATTTGGTTTAGACATTTACTATAATCTGGCTAAAGGGACGCAGTTCTTATAGGGAAGACAGGGTCTTGCCCAAGATAAGGTTCTCGGGTGATTGCCTACAAGATTTGAAATCTCAGACTGATCCAGGCTAATCAGCACAATCACATTACAGTCCTCTCAAGGAAATATTAGAGGAGCCCTAGCCAACTGGGTGAACAAGATCTTCTAAAGACATTGTGGGTTGTCTTTGCAAGTCTTACATCGAAACTTTTGTTCAGTGGAATTGCACCACAATAAAAGTTTTAAGAAAAGTCAGTAATAGCTGGGAGTTACTCCTTTATGGCTCTTTAAACCTCCTCTCCTGCAACAACCTGTGAGAGCAGTTGCTCCAAGAGAAGTGCTGAGAGTTTGATCTCTCTTGACACACACACATGCATCTCTGTTTCTTGCACTGAGGAGCAGAACTCGGTGCAGTTTGAGAATGTGCCCTAACTTAAGACCAGCTCTGGCATTGTAAGATGTCACAGGTACAGAGGCACCTCACGAACAGCTACCATAGACTGTGTGTACAGGAGGGGAGAGGTTTATTTTATCAGTGTGCTGCACCGTTCCATTGATATATGCAATGTGAATTAAACCCTGATTAAATTATTGACTTCAGTGGAATTGTTCCACCATATGTGTGGAGGAAAGTCCTGTATTAGGGTATTTCCCTGGGTCTCACAGGACGCTAAAGTAGGAGGCCCTAAATGATTCTGCCTCTTGCTTCATGTTCCTAATTCATGGTGGGCAGCTTCTACCTTTGGTAGCAGTCCGTGCCATTAAACAGGGATGGTACTGATGAATAGGTGCCAAGTGGGGTGCCAGGTCTGCCTGCGTGCCCCGCCACAAGCTCGAGGAGAGCCACCAGGCAGCCAGCCTGGACCTCACAGCAGACCCTGCTGACTTGCACTGACTTCGCAGTGTAGTTACTGACTTCCAGGTGCTGTCTGGCAAAACACACTACCAGAGAGGAAAAAATCAAAGGCAGGAATATTAAAGTCTCAGACAGACAAGATGGGGAGGGAAGCTTAAAAGCTCCTGGGAAGGGCCATGGTAAAGGATTCTACTGAACCTGGTGCAAAGCAGAGCCTGAAGCACTATCTCAGGCAGCTCAATTTGGTCCTGTTTCCTTTTGATGATGGGAAGGAAGACAGATGTACCTAGAACATGTCATTACTCCTCTGATGTTCCCCCAAATGCAGGCTGGCTATGCAGGAAAATGAAATGGCACTTTTGGTGCAAATGTTAGGGAGGTCATGAACTCACCTTTTCTCACCAGACATTTATTCCGGGGAGTGGCAAGATCGGATCTCGGTTCATTCAGTAATGTATTTGCATCCTCTTTTCCATGCCAGCTGCACAGTAAAGGACTTTTCACCTGCTAACACATAGAGCAGGTCAAGTCAGCGCAATCATGAAGCGCCTACAAGGCACACCCAGGGCCACGCAGCAGAAGGTTAGCTATCAACTAGAGCAATTGGCTGCAGCAGGACAGGAGGTAACGTGAGAGAGAAGCTGTTTGTGTAAGCACAGTACCAGGTATGAGGCAGGCTTCTTTTATATCGCACCTCATGCTGATTTGCAAAGCACTAAAAGCAAAATGAAGTGTGACTGACTCCTGAAGAAATCCATATAAAGAAGGACATTTAGAGTTGAGGGTTGGGGAGGGCTTGAGCATGTGCAGCTCTGGAAGTCACAGCTTTATGGTTAGTTGACTGCTGTCTTGGAACAGCAGAGGCTTCGGCTTCCTTTGAGACCCACAGAGGTGTCACATTTTACAGATGGTAAGAAAAAGAGGCTGCCAAAGTAGCATTTACAGCAAGGCCCTATACATTTACTTTGTAAGAAAGGGAATGACACCTTGTTTTAACACATGTGAGATGTGGACTTGTGACAAACTCTCCTTAAAGTCAACACTGCATGACTAGCAGCAGACTTCGGGTTTCTTCTTCTCAAACTGTCAATGATGTTGCATATAGTGTGCATCCCTCTTCCTGCAGGAAAGGATTTAACTTTCATTTCCCCATTTCTGGAAAGCGCAATGAGCAGTTTAGAAGTCCCATGATAAAACAGATGAGGGAGTGGGCCGGGAATTTGCAGCCCCAGTTTTTACTCACAGCTCTGCTTTTGGGCATGTATCAGCTACGTGGCTTTGTAGGCAAGGAGTAGAAGGCAAGGTTCCCCTGGCTGGAAGAACAGAGGCAGCAGTTCCCTGGAGCCAGTGCAGGGAGGTTGGGAGCACGCTGCGTTTGGCCTGAAGCTGCACTATAAAGTCATTCTGTTCACTGTGGGGTGAGGTGGGGTTTACCCAGTGCATCAAGGCTCTGTAAAAGGAGAAAATGGTATATGTATGACTCCTCCAGGATGCTGTGTGTAATACCGTCTTCCCCTGTTATGTGAGTGCTCCTACATTTCATACTGAGAGCAATGAGCAGGAGAAGAATCTAGACGTGCTGAGAACTGCCTAGATCACCCCAAAGTGATCCTGGAGCTGCTCCAGTGGTGAGCAGCCAAACTCCAAACGCACTGGGCGTCTCTCTCTCGCCTGCTAGATAATTCCACAAACATCCTCTCAAGTGCCTACAGAGGTTGATGGAAGCCATGGCAGGTGTAACACACCCCAGCTTGTGGGTGGTTTAGCTGCAGAAGAAGCTTAGAGTGATAGACAAACAGCCACAGACAAGCAGCATGTGGCACTTGGGTCTTCTAGAGCTAAGACCCAAACTATGCTACTTCAGCCCCTGACACAATTGCCACAGCTTACGCTCTCCCCCTGCCAACTTGGCCACCGCACAAACCCCTCCTAGTTCTAATGGGCTGAAGCTGTTCAGGATTTCACTGCAAAATGGGCATGTAGAATTTACAGTCGTTGCAGGAATCCAAGCACCAGGTCCTGCTTTGTTTGAATGAACATGGAGTTGTCACCAGCCCTTGGCCATGCTGAGCTGAGCTGGTAGCACCCAGCAGAGGGTTCTGCGCTGCCTTCGCAGGTGTCAGCACATGCTGTCCACTGCAGTATTTTTGCTTTGTAGAATGACTCCAGTATTAACTTATTCATGATTTCCCCCGGAACAGCTGTATTCTGCTTTCTGTTTCCATAAAAGAATTATTAGCACAGTAAGTAATTAAGTGGTTTAACCATCCTTTTCATTTCCCAGCTGGAGCTGCAGGGGTCTTTGGTATTAAAGAGTATTAAATAGATAGGG
>NW_009204232.1:4272-38749 GCF_000690835.1 Fulmarus glacialis
TGAAAGCTTGCCAATTATAGCATCCAGTGACTCAAGCAATAATAGAAAATGCCAGAGGATGTTGCAGGATTATATAGTGTGTTGTAAACATATCCGAAGCATTGAATGCAACATGTAAAAACCACCTTAAAGTCCAATCACCCTCAAATGCGAAAATGCCAGTGAGACAATCGCTTTTGCTGATGACGCTGAAGACCACGCCAAACCAAACAGAAACAGCAGGTTACGGGAGACATCAAGAGCAGCCTGAACTAATGCACACAAATATCCCAGCTAAACCACTTCATGGCGTTGCCATCTAGTGACAAGCACTCAGCCTGCACCCAAGCGACCACCGAACCTCTGAGCACTTAAGCACAAGCCACAATAAGATGGCATAAGGCCTGCTTGATTATCCTCCTCCCACGCTTGGCCAAGCAGAGCTTCAAGCTCACGGGTTGTGGATGTATTGTAGCTGCTGTGTGTGAGTGCACAGCCCGTACAGGGATTGGCACGCACAGGGAGGACTGTGTGCTGGGCTGTATGTTTTACATGTGCTTAAAAGGAGGCATAAGCATATGCAGGGACAAACAAGCCTCTCAGATGCTGCCACAGCCTCAGAGATGCTAGGCAGCCCTAGGACTGTCCCTGGATGGGCTGTTGTCTCCCAGGACTTTGCAGAAGCCCAGGCCATGCTGCTGGGGAGGGGAGAAGCCAGCTGCCTTCGAGCAGCTCCTGCAAGCGCGGAGCAATGTGTGTCTGTGCAGCGTGGCTCTACTGGTTGGCATGGTGCTCCTGAATTTAGGAGAAATGCTTCCTCTCCTCCTACTGTCGGAAGAGATTTTTATAAATTCAGTGACTGAAAATCCCCGCAGAAGTAGAAACTGTCTTCCCCCCCACCCCCACCCCCCCAATACTGCGCGGTTTCTGCAACACCGAGCTAGGAAACAAAGCACTTCACGGGCGGGCAGAACCGCACCGCAGGGTCCTTGTTACACGTTTCCCCGGTAGCCGGAGTGTCACACTCCCGGTAACCCGAGGGCAGCTGGCCCAAGCCCGCTCCTCACCCCGAGCCCACTAGATGGTAGCAAAACGCTGCGCAGAGGGCGGCACCCGGCACTGCCGGCCGTGGCCGTGGGCTGCCCACGCCCCGGGGGCTGATGGCCCTTGCCCATCTCCGGGCGATTCGATTCAGGTCTGTGTCCCTCCAAAACTTTACTGGCCTTAACCCTTTAATCTGCAGGATCCTCACCCCCTAGTAGCTGATCACAGCTGGTCCTTTGCACAGTGCTGGTGGCAATAAAAGAAGCCAGGCACATTTCTTTAAATTGCTTTTTCCTACCTTATTGGGGGGTAGGGGGGAGGGATTCTAGTACATGTCACAACTAAGGCTTGTTGACATGTCTCGATTTGTATCTCTGGAACACCTGAAATACAGAAGGCACAAATAGGCCTTTCCTATTTCTCCTGCATCTACTTGCAGGGTTTTGCAGAGGGATGTGCTGTGCACACAGCTTTTCCGATGGGACACTGCCTCCAGAAGCAGGACAGTTAGCCAAGTTCACCTAACTGTCTCAACTAAGCCAGAAACAAATTAAATTTGAAGTGCTACTTCCTTACATGCAGCTACCATTACATAGAAAATAACCTAGTTTCATGTGGCATCCAAATTACTTACCAAACAGAGTAAGTGCTGTGCCATGCCCAAGCTCTAGCAAGTTGAGAGCGAGCAGCCAGCCTGGGTGGGAGCCTTCTAAAAATCACAAGCAAAACTCAGCAAAAGAGCTTCATACAGGAACCCTCACAAAACAGAGCAGAAAAACAAGCCCCCTCCCAAGTCCCTCTGAAACCCAGCATTAGAAATAGAGGGATTTGCCATCCCCTATAACGAATTGCTGCAGGGCTAAATTCACCTATGTGCAGGGAGGTGTGAAGTGCTTGAATCTGTGAACTGCTTTGCTTTCTTGGGCCAGCCCGGCTTACCTTAATGCCATGTGGATCATCCAGCCTCGGAGGGGTGGGAAGGCACTTCAGTGGTTCCAGCCTGGTGGGGTTAGCCCTGCAGCCTGGACAACACAGACACGTTACAGAGCTCACCTCTGGAGTCCTGCTCTGCATGGATTTGCATGGGATTTTGCATAGATCCACATTTTCTCTCTGTTTAAGGGCTAACTTCCTTCCTGCTGTTTTCTACTCAGAGATGAATATGAGAGAGCCTTTATCAAAACACCCTCTAGACAACATAACCACTCTGGATGTCAGTTTAGGGTCCCTCCTGCTGCAGAGCCATCAAGTCATTCAAGCCAAAGTGAGAAATAGGGCTGCAGAGTGCCTAAGTGCCTGATTCCTCCCTCTAGTGGCTGCTCCCCAGAGGAGAGGAGACTTCACGTTAGCAGCTAAATAACTCATTCACTAAAGACCCCTGAAGAGTTTAGGTTCAAATGTTTCTGGTGGTACCTAAGCAGTATCTGGAGTCTGAGCCCCGGCTGCCCTGCAACATGCAGTCCACAGCTCCCAGTGTGGTACCATCCCTGCCAACTCCTGCTTTGCAAAGAGCTGAATGACTGCAGAAGTGATGGAGAAGAGGCTGCTGTACTTCAGGCTGGAAATCCTGAAGTTGTGAGTGCGTGGAAAAGCCCAGGATCTTCCTCTTCACAGCAGCATGTTTTCATGGACAGATCAAACCTGCCCCTTCTCCTGACTCCTTTCTCCCTTTGGTTGCAGCTTTCTCCATTGCAGTCCCTGCAGCCTTCACATTGTTAAGCAATTTGCCAAGCTGTCCATTGCCAGCGTAGTGCAATTGCAGAAGCACAACTGATGGTCTCCTTGGTAAAACAGCACACCCTGGGCGATGCGCTGGGCCAGATTCGCTTGTGGTGTCAAACCGAATTGCTTCACAAAGGGCCGACATGTCGCAATCTTTCTTTCAACTTCCCGTCTGCTGCTGCTATACAATACCTACTCCAACTGTTCGCAATTAAAACACGACCAAAGATTTGACCACTCTGAATGATACAGATTATCATCAGCAACAACAAAAAAGGGAAGTGCACAGTTGTTTTCTTTTCAAAAGCTTTTAATAGGACACATTTGTTTTTGTCATTTGTAAAGATTTACACTCATTTTTTGTCTTTTTTCTTTTTTTAAAAAGGAACATTTTAACCCAATTTTCCCCATGAATACCACCTTTTGTTGCCCTGACCAAAAGACCTCATTTTGGCCTATATACCTGATACAGTATAACAATATATTAACTATTAAATACAAAGGTCTATAATATATACTAGGTTGTTACGGACATTGCAATGGTACTGTGCCTACTCTAGTCACCTTGTGTAATAGTGTACATGGGTTATTATAGCCAAAGGGGCAAAAAGGAGGAGACTGGGGCATAGCCTAATTTACAATGGTAACGCTTTTGTTTTCTTTTTTTTTTCTTCCTTTTTTTTCACCTTGAACACACCTTGTGCTGAGTGCAATCCACAGAAGTCAAAAACAGTGTTTTCTTTGCCCTCCTCCAAAATATCTACAGTATAAACGGCCTGTAACCGAGCTATGAAAAATCAGTTCTATGTGCAAGGGGCTGCAAGAATGGAATTTACATTTTTCCAGACACGTCTGCAATCTCTCTTTCCCCATGTGTCAGACTGGCAATAGCAGAATATCCTCCTCCCACCTGTATACAGTATATCCACAGTAGTAAAGTGCTGGTGTGCTTGAATGAACTGGATAGCCATGCGACTATTTTACCATCGATAGGGGTTGAGTTTTGGGAGTAGATGTTTTATATGGGTACAGTTCTCAAACAGTAATAGCACTGCAATATCGTAGAACTTGAGCTTAGCTGCTTACTTCTAAATGCGACCTGGATGCAGGCTCTGAAACTAGGCTCTACATCTTGTAATACAGTAGGTCTGGCTCCAGGTTTATGAAAAGAAACTTGTAGATAAGAGCTGCTTCTGTTCCCAAGATGCTATGCAGACTTTTAACAATTTCTCTATAGATTTCTACAAAAATATAAAAAATTCTATCAACATAACCATTCTACAGAATTCCTGTGGATTTTGTACATTTTGTTTAAAAAAAGTCAAATTCTATAAAACCCCCCTAAATGGTATTTAAAATTATCTTAAGATTATTGCACACACTGCAGTACATTTGCATTTGTTTTTCAAAAGGGCATCTAGAAAAAACTTATCCAGTTTAGAAAACAAACTATTTTACATGGATTTCTTTTCCTGAATGCATCATCATAGAGCATTTGTTTATTGGCTAGTCATTACTGAATATTCATGTATGATGTAAACTTTTTGTTACTTCCACAAACCTTGTCAGTCGACAAAACCCCAAGTATTGAAAATAGAAGAGCCTTTAGGCTTTCTGTTACATTTGGAGTTGAGCATTGGATTAATATCACATCACCATTTTGTGCCATGATTTCAAGCTAAAATGTTGCATGTTTTTTTTGTAAGGAAGGAAGTGTATGAGTAGTATCATTCCAGCTATACAAACACACTGCTAATCATTAAGGAACCAGGGTCGGCAATTTTAGTGGCCTAGCTATTTTCCCAAATTATTTAGTACCTGTGACAGGCAAAGCTAAGGCTCATTACGGGTGTAAAACCGAAAAGGGATTAAGAATATTTCTCAGGCTTAATACATTGTAATTTTATTATTTCCTTAAATGTGATCTGGGGGAAGAACTGATGAAAGCTTTGTTTGAAATCATTGCTTTAAACAGGCTTAACTCTGGATCTGGACTGGCATATCAAAGAGAGCGGTCTCCGTATGGGCCTGTCTTGAAGAGGGGAAAAATGTCCCAGGCAAGAATTAATCTAACTGCAGTAAATAGTACAGAATGTTAATCCTCCTACTTCAAATACACTGATTGGCTGACTTCCCGCTGCAAGCCCTTACATTTCTACAGGCCATGTAAATTAATAGGGATTGTTTATGGAGCAAACGTCCTCAAGTGAAAATAAAGGAGCTTAATACCTCACATGGGCTGTTAGGTATGAACAGCATCTTCTTGTATATATACTTGAAGCTAATGTGGATACATGTAGTTGTAATAGTCTAATCTCTGAATGGATAAAAGGCTGTACATCAACATGTTGTAATGATTTGAAAAGATCAGTAGTTCTCAAAAAGTTACAAACTCCCGACTGACAGAATTAGCACAAATTCTCCTCTTGCTTGTGCTGGTTTAAAGACACGGTCCAGCAAAGCCTTATCCATGTACGTAGTTTTAAACCTGTGACTATTCACGCACTTCAAACCATGCCTGCAGAGTCTTATTTAGCCTACAACTTATGTGATTTCATGGAAGTTGAGTGAAGTTAATGTCTGGTTTCTATCAGTCTTGTGAAGCGTGGGAGGTGTCGAACTGGGCCAACCTCTCTTGATTTTCAGGCTGTGCTGTCCAGTTTTACAGATTGCTTTTTGCAGAGGGTGTTAAGCACAGAAGTAAACAGTTAATTTCTGAGATGACTGACATTAAGGACATGTTATAAAGTAAGGACATGAATTCCATTTTTATCTACTTTTTACCATGATGCTGTTGCTTAAGGCTTTTGATAGATTGGAAATAGAATTACAGTCAGGGTCATGTAAATTAACTCTAGCAGTGATAGCAAAAAACCTGACTTTCTAAACTGAAAATCAACAGTCATTTCAGTACCTACGGACTTTCTTACATGTATTCGGTAAAATAACTTGCAGTAGGCCTTGATTCTGTCGAACACATAAGCATATGATTTTAATTTTCAAGAATTACTTAAATACGATCAACCTCAAGGCAGTTTAAGCAAGAGCTTAACTTTAAACATGTGCTTAAGCCCACTGCTGTGTCATGTCTGCACTGAATTCACCCACTGCAAATCTTAAACATGGCCTTGCTCTCCTTTTCGCACAGGTGCAGAAAGGAGGAGCTCCACTGCAAACAGAGGGCTTACAGAAGTGTGAAACTCAGCAAAAGAAACAGTCTGTCGCAGAGATACTGGAAAAAAATCTCAGAAGTGACCACAGGCTTTTCTTGCCTCAGTTTCCTAGGCACGTATGAAAATTATCCATTGACATGATTTTGTGGTCACCAGTGGATGATCTGTAATATCCTTTCGTAATTCAGTATTGTGTACAGTTAAATGGCTCTACATTCACCATCTTCAGAGATCTATTAGCATGTTGTAGCTTTCTGGGTTTGTGCACCTGCTTTTACTGTGGATGTTGATTTTATGCAAGATCGGAATATTATTTTGTTAAAAAACTGCCACTGCATTTCTATACTACCCAAACAATCTTTTTCCCAGAATATCATTGAAGTCCAAGGGGAAAATAAATTACATTAAATAATCCTTATTTACTGCTTACTGTGGGATACATTTCCTTTGTAATGCACTAATTGGCTACATTTTGTGCTTTGCAAAACAAAATGAAACCCAAACAAAACAAAACAAAAAATGAGAAGGGATTAAATATATATTTTTTAGGTTAAAATATTCATAAAAACCAACTTTATCTCAGAAATATTCTGAGATACATAAAATATAAGAAAATTAAACGAGTCTTTAGTCACAAAATGTACTACATCCCGCAATACTAGATTCAATTAATTTAATAAAATATAATATACATATAGATTCTGCACATTGTATTGCTTTTACCTAAGCAGAACATATGCTTAAGTAAGCGTGATATAGGTTAACCACTCTTTTAACCAGCTGGTTCTTTAATCTTTCTTTGGAAATTTTTTACCCAGTGCCGTTTTGGAATACAGAGTTTTTTAATTATTTTTTTTTCTATTACATGAAAGGAAGAAAACATTTGGCACCAACAGAAAAGTAACTCAGGGGTCCGTTTCCGTTTGATCAAAGGAAAAGCTAGGAAGTGTCAACAAGTCTTTCTTTGGGGTAGGAGATGTTGACATACTGTCTGGAAGCAATGAATCCCCTATATCCATTGAATCCTTGGACTCACAAGATGGAGCACGCCGTCTCAAGCAAATGTCTCCACTGGCAGGTGAGATGCTGTGAGGTCCTCTAGGTAGTAAACTCTGTCCATCGGGTGGATCTATAGATATACATGGAGGGCTCAGTTTTTTCTTCTGCCGTGTTCCTTGCAAGCCTTCCATTTCACTTACCACCTGACTTATGAAGCCAGAAGAGCTAGATGTGGAATGGTGCTGAGGGCTGTTTTCCATTGAACAAATTTCTATTGAATGTCTCCTTTGATCATCTAACCAAGAGGGCGGTTTTTTTAGAAGACCCTGGGTGTCCACACTGTGGTATTTCTTCAGGTCCTTCAGTGTAACGTTGCCAGTATTGCCTATGTTCCTCTTAGGAGTGAGAGGCTGAACCTCTGAACAGGCACTCGAGGCTGTACAAGTTTCTGAAGTGAAAGGCTCCGAAGAGCTGTTTATTTCAGATACTTCTTGGTCCATTGAATCTCCAGGTGTCTCCTGATACGAGTCTGCACAAGCACACGATGCTGGTGCCTGCTTTGAAATATTATACTGATTGTGGGAAAGCTGCTGTGTATGAACGCTTGCCCGGCTCCATGCAGCCAACTCTAGCGCTTCTGAGGGCATCAGAGCCACTGATGACTCCTCCTTGGGCACAGCGGGGACATTTGGGTCAGAGAGTTCACTCACCTCGGTGTGGAGATTCTCCTTGCTATCCAAAGAGTCGTTCCTTATAGCCATCTGTATCGGAGCGCAAAGGGATCGGGGAGGAGGGGAGTTGCCAGATGAGAGAGACAGACCAAACAAAGGTTAGTACAAGCAAGGCACAGCATTTACAGGGCACTCAACTCTGCTGAGATACTTCAGCACAGACCCACTGACTCCTATAATGACCTGTGTTGGGAGTTCTAGCAATTCCCATGCTTCAGAGATCTGTGGGTTTGTCCCCGTGTAAGTGACAGTAGAATTTGGCCCTTCATTCTTCATAAATGGTTGACCTTTAGCTTTGTCCTCTAAGGATGGAGGGCTGCAAAAACAGAATGCCCCCACCTAAAATTAGACATATTCTTGTTAGGCAAAGGATGAGGGATGAGCAAAGCCCTTTATAATTTTAGCAGCCCAGGTATGAGTGGGAGAGGGGAAGATGTGCAAGTGAGCCTGTGTATTCCCTTCTCTAGCTCAGGTGATGCTGAGGGCATGGAGCAGCATCCCCCAGAGCCAGCGACGCCAGAGCAACAACGCTCTGTGCCAGCATCAGGGCAACAGCCTGTCCCTGGCTTTGGTCCCCAGGCTGGAGCCATGACTCTGCACCATCTTACGGCAGGGGAGCTGGAAAAGCTGGAGTCCAAAGTTGGACTAATAATAATAATAATAAACTGCAATTATTTCAACTTATTCTGATGCTTGAGTTAAGGCTTCCTAAGGGACATTTTGCCTTGGCTGTCTTGAGCATGCAGCGTCAGTGCCTGCTGGCAGAGAGAACCTATGGCATGTTTTGAAGTCTTTGTCTGTTCACTGCACTGCATCCCCCTGTCAAAAGGATTTATAAATCAGCCACATTAACTGGTCCTTAAAGGCAGAGTCTCAGTTTGAGAAGACTCTTAAATGATCTTAAAGATTAAAAACTTCACGGAGAAATTTGGCGGAAATGCGTACAGCTGGTCTCAGTCCTTTAGAGAAGTGTAAGGAGACAAAATTCCTCATACTAAGGAATGCTTTTGTGACGAATTGCCCCAAAATGATCTTAGAATTTATATAAAAATTGTCCCGCAAGTATTGTTTGAGCCAAATGATCTCTATTCACGCAAAGCTCTCGTCAGCTGCAGTATGCACATGTGTGCACGCAAAAACACAAGAGTCTATTGCTACATCTGCACATTGGGCTCCCTTTGTCGAGTTGAGAGAATATTTAATACGGCAAACAATTTTGTTCAATGCTGGTGAAGCCTTTCTAGTTAAAATTTTACAGCATAATACTGGCAACTAACCACAGTCAACAGTGGAGCTAATTCTGGTCTCCTCAATGCCAATAGTTTTAGTGAATGTTTGGGAGAAGAAATCACGTTCATATCCTGAGAAGAAACACAGACCACAAAAAAGTAGAAGCAAAAAGTAATTATTGTCATTACTTTTGCTTGTACACCAACCTGTGTTGTATACAATGACAGTTATTAGTCACCATCGGCTCTTTCTTTCCCAATCTTTGGTAGTTGTTAGTAGTAACTGTTTGTACAAATGTTTTACTGGTTTGTTTCAAAATAAAAGGACCCTCTGCCATCCCATTGGGGTGTACACCTGTAGTAGCCACAGCTTGGTGTGGGCTACAGCTTGGATACACGGTCCGGGAACCAGAAAATCAATATAGTTTTAATTTCAGGTAGAATTCCTCTGGAGAAAAGCTTTTGTGCAATGCACTGCCAAGGAGTGTATTTGTCAGCAGGGAATGTTGTCTCAAAGCATCCGATCCACTCATCTTTATCTGTGAGTGCATCGCTAATTGTCAAACTTTCCAGAGTCTAAACTGCACGTTACTGTGGGGACTGTGTTCACTCTCCAGCACTCTGGAGGGAAAGGGAGGCTAAACACACAGGTTTTAAGGATGGAGGAAAGTGCACGGACCAGGTATGTGGTGGACAAGATTCATCTATACAGAAATTTAGGAAAGGAGAGGGGACAAGGGGGAAGGGAAAGGAAAGAAAGAAAAGAAAGAAAAGAAAACAAATCAGAATTACATGCAATATATGTAACAATAAGGAAAAATGGGTACTGCAAACCAAAGTGCTTTGCTAGTTTGGGCTATTGTGATGTGCTAGCAACAAATTAGTGGTGGCAATAAAAGGAGCCAAGCAGAGAGCGCTTGAGCAAGCAGAAGTGCCGGGGGTGTAAAGGGAATTTTGCCTCTTTAAGGACTAAGTTTCACAGTGTCTGGCCATCTAGATTGCAATTAACAGTAACAGCAATGCTGCCCTGTTGCCAGGAACCACCTTACTGCTCCCATTAGCCGCACTGGGAGCTCCTTGCTACTCAGGAGCACGCCCAAGGCAACACCTCACTAATGTTCGGAGGGATCTGTCCGGCCCATGGACCATATCTGCTCACTGTCCCAAAGCTTTTTTCTCTCTGGAATGTCACTCCAAGAACATGCTCATGTCACTGCATGAGCAGAGAGAGGAGGGAGGGGAATAAATTAACTTATTAACTTATTAACGTATGAAAAGGTTTAGAAGCCTTCAAAGATATGAACAAAATTAGGCTAAGGAAGATGGCTAACATGGTAATTTATTCTAGATAGATCAGTTCAAAAGGATAGGTCTGTTATTCATTAGAAAGCAAGAGAGAGTGGTTATGAACTGGAATCATGACATCAATTAGTTTTCCCATTAGCAGTGATTGGGGTAGCTGGCCAGCCCTGTGCAAACGAATATATGCTAGGAATTTCTTATGTCAGTTCAGTATTACAGACTAATGTAATTGTTAACCTTGGTACTTCACATTCATTTTTAGAGCTTAATGAATCAACTGTTTAATTTGTCAATGTTGATTAAAAGATGAAAGAAATGGGAATATTTTCATGCAGGAAAGAAATTGCTTTTGAAAAAATAGAACTGATCTATTTTGTGTATATAAAACCAGGCATGAAACTACTGAAGAAAGCAGAATTTGGGAATCAGACATGCCTCTGGTCCTGATCCAGCTGCACAATGAAATATGCTTAAAAATGTGAGGGTGAAGCACAAGTTTAAGTATTTTACTAAAAAAGATAAATTTAAACTTATGCTTCCAATCAACCAGACTGGAATCTTTGATTAGATCTCTTAGATCTTTGGTTGAATCAGGATTTAAATCAACACCAGGCAAAAACCAGAGATAAAACCAGTTGCAAAATAAAATGTGTTCTGTTTTGCATATACTCAAACTTTTCAAAAGCACACAGGAGATTCAAAAGGATCTTAATTTTCAGTTCTCACTGTAAAAACAGTATGCTCTCCATGACGGTTTTGCATACAAGATATCCAGCTTCCTTTAAACAGTTTTCCCCTTTCGAGAAACCAGAGGAGCCAGAGGAAGGGTGGCCTGGGATGGATTCTGGGTTTGTCCTTTCAAGCACTGAGAAAATCACAGCAGTTAAGAATTAGTTCCTTAACCCCAACGAGCCCCTGGGGAGCATTTAGCTGCATTTATGAAGAGGACTGAAAAAAATAAAGTGCTAACAATGTGGAGAACATTTAGGCATGTTGCCAAAGGAGATGATACTCATCACGCACATTCTTTGGAGACTCATGGATGGCTTTCAGATCAAAATCCATCAACGTTTTTGTTATTTCTGTAGGAGAATTACAGTTCTCCGGAGGTTTCTCTGTGAATCCCTCCTTGAATTTAAAGCATGGTTAACCTGGAAACATGACAATATAAAACCTCAGCAGGTTCATGATCATAAGTCTGCTTACCTGTCTGCGGAGCAGCCTTTCAGCAGAAGGAGAGTGCACCTGCCGGGAAACCTGGGGTTTGCTCTCCCTCACCAAATGGTCATGAGCTCTTATGTGGTGAAAATGGTCTTTTGGAATTTGCAGGAGAGAGCTGGTGTCTGCCGGCTGTGACTGTACTGATGTCTTTGAACCTTGCAAGAGGGAGAAGAGACAGAAATGTGACATGTTCATCTGGGGATTGCGTCCCAATCTCAATGACCTTTCAGAGAAAACTGCTCTGTTGCACCTTGGACCAGACAGGCATGGCAAAACCACCGAATTCAGCAACTGGCTGTCCATGATTGGGAAAAAACTCCCACCTACTAATAAATTATTCCAAAATTGTCTATTATTTCATTTTTCTTGGCATTTTCCCCTGGTACAACTGGGACTAGCTCCTGTTAAGAACAGAAGATTATGAACTAAAAGTTCATATGGACTGGCAATTTCTACATCCCTGTTTTAGGGCCAATAACTTTGCAAGCAACCACACATCTTAGCACCGCAAGGATCTGACTTTGAAAGACTCTAGAAGAGGATGTCTCCATACCTGAGCGTATATGGAGACCGACTGCTGGGATCTCAAAACCAGCATGCACACTGGAAATGAAGCGAAAGGGAATGGCACCTGGCAGCTTTCAAGGCTAGTTTTACAAAGCATCCCAGGAGAAGGAAATACATACTCTCCAGCCTCTTTCTGACCCTTTGTGGTTGCTGGCTACTTCTTCTAAAAGGTTTGAAACTCTGCATGCTCCGCCCTCCCCCCCCCGCCGGCTCAACATTTTTCAAAACAATTCATTTAACCTGGACCGTATCCCAGAGAATCTCATTTGTCCTGGAATCTTTCCCAGAACAACAACCCCATTACGAAGGAGTATTCAAACAAATACCTCCTGCAAGTGCCAGTGTTTCTGACAACAAAACCTTTCTCAGCTTGAAATATTATGGCTTAGTTGTGGTGATTTATTAGAGGCGCCTGGCACCTTTTGCTATCTTCACAGCACTTTATAATATTACAAACTGTAAACAGGTAGGGGTGACTTCCCTCACCCTGAAAAGCAGTGACATTGTAGGTGGAACAGGACAATGATGCATATGCCAAGATTTGGGCACCTTACCCACCTCTGAGCACTTTGGCCTGCTTAAGACGATTGGAATTTCACCAGCAGGAGAAAAACACAAAAGGTTTAATTGCTTTATGTGGTTATGAATAAGACATCAGCTTTACCTTTCCAAAATACTTCTCCTACATCTCAGTGGAACAGTTTTTCCTGTGGATTTACAAGGGTGCAATGCCAGCCCCCGCCCAAGCCAGGGCTGTCAGATGGGGCTATTCAGTTCTCCAAGCTGGAAGTGCAATCTTGAAGAAAGAAGGGACTCAGAAATTACCCACGTTTTGGTGAAGTTGATACAGTTTTTGTTCAAGAGGGGACAAACGCAGCCAAATTAAGGGCCAAATATGCAGCACTGGAAAATCCCTCTGTAGCAAATGGGATTCTTGCATATGGTCAGGGATTATAACTCCAAGGCATTTCCTGGCTGTTAGAGAGAGCCATAAATTCTGGCTCTACTGGAGGTAATGGGCATTTTGCTATTGACTTCAGTGGGATTTGAGCAGGATTTTAGCTGCACCTTTTGCAAACAGGTTCTTCAAAGGACAGCTCTTGACCTTGAACATTTTGTATTATGGCAGTTATTTCTCACAACTCTAGATTCATCTTCCTCCGTTGTGTCCGCATTTTTTTCTGCTGTTCAACAGTCACTATTCATCCAAATTCTTATTACTATGCAAATTTCAACATCTTATTTCTAATCTGTTCAAATCTCCTACCATTCTGAACAGTGCTGAAATTATGTTCTGCTGAGAGGCTTTCAAATGACAATGCTTGTAAAAACTTCTCTGTCTTATCTGTGACAAATGTCTAAAATGATGGCATGTACAGAAGAATTAAGGACAGCTACATTCACTTACCAGTAGAAGGTAACCCCTAGCAGACAGAGTAAATGAAAGCACATGGATAAGCATCGGGAGGCAGTTGCAAGTACAGGTACAGAGGTGCAGGTAGAGAGAGAGCCCTGGGTATCTGCAATATGCTGTATCTAAGAATATCTCTGAATTTAGCTCTAAGGCGTATATCCCAACCACGCACACTGGGAAGGACAATTCTACACTCTCTCATTTTTCCATTCATCTCACACTGAGATCTCTCTCAATTCAGCACATTTATGTTCATTTTACAGGCATTCAGAGACACCATTTTCCCATCTTTCACAGATGTTCCCATATAGAGCTTCGAAAACCTGCTAGAATAGGTACTGCTGCAAAAAAACAGACATGAGGAAATATTTTTCTGCTGGGATTTTTGTTCTGGGCTCAGGTGAGACAGATGGAGCCCAGGCTGTATGGACTGTAACCTTCAGGGAACCAGGCAGGGGGACAATCACCGTTGAGCCAGGCCAACTGCTCATTGTCACACTGCCAAAAAGTTCAGAGGAAAGGAGTTATCTTTAACAGCCTGGACTTTGTAAGTTGTGGAGGATCTTTGCAAGTTGTGGAGGGTCTTTGCAAAGCCATTCCACAGGTCTGGACACCAACACGTCACTGGAAACTGATGGCAATTTGCTGCCTCCTACTGAATAGCTTGGAAAATCCCAGCTATTGCTATATTGGAAAATCCTGCTCTTGTCCCAGCTGACAGATGTGTACCTGACTGGCACTTGTGATGTGCTGGATTCCTCTCGCCCAGGGAGGCAGGGCAGGGGCTGGAGTACGGTGGCTGGAACATGTAGCTGTCATTTGGCAAAGAGTGGGTGCGCCCCACCGAAGGCTTTCTCACGCTCAGCAAGTCCTTGCTGGGAGACAGGGTCAGCGTGTCGTCTTTGGAGCGGAGATCAGCCTATGGGGAAAAATACAGTGAGGAAGGAAGACATCATGGGGTGAGAAGAGGAGAAGTGCCCAGAAACGCTAGCGACAGCCATTGCAATCAGTATGGCACGATGGGCATGCACATCGTCAGTATGTACAAGTTGCACGAATGGATCTACCAGGAAGCTATACCCCTCATTTTGTATTGTCAATAAATTGTCACACAGAATGAACCACAGAAACAGAGGAAGCAACACTGTAGTAATAAACCATGACTATTTCAGGGATATGCAAAGAAGGCATCATGCCTCAAGGCCAGCAAAGGTCACATGCTTTGCATAACTTTAATCCTCTGCAATAACAGTAAAGCTCTCTCTACGTGCCCTCATCAGCAAGTCAGACTTTTGCAAAGGTGAGTAGTTTCCTCTTCTAACAATAAAAAAAAAACCCCACAAATACAAAAACTAGTTTACAGAAAATATTCTATATTCTGGCTCCCAGCACAATTTTATTGGTTTTTCTTCTCACATAATGAATAACTAAACCCATTTTATTGAAAGGAATATCTAAATCTACTGCTTCAGGGTTAAAGCCATTCTCTAATTAGGAGGGATCTAATGCATATTGTATATATGTTGACTGTGGAGTTTTTACAGCCAAGGAGTCTCTTGGAATGGGCAGCACCAGAGGCAATATCAAATGAGGTGGATTCAGGTCTGATTTCATAAGGAAATATCTCCATCCCAGAAATGTTCTTGGGTGTTATTATGTTGGACAGTATTAGCAAAAATGGAAGCAAAGTCAACTTCCCTGGATATTTCTAATGAAAGAATTACCTCATCTTTAAAAGGTCTCCATTGAAAATCAGAGAAATAAGATGTGACACTGTAGTCTGATACAGTATATTGCTGATCATTTTTGGAAAACTTTAAATCTTCTTTTCTGACAAATCTTCCCTTAACTCAGTGCAGTACAGGTTTTCTGAAATCAACACTGAGATTTTTTTCCCAATTTTATCCTTCAGTCATAAAAACAAAATTTCACCATGGCATTTCGTTTGCACAAGAAACATGATGAGATTAAGTGGAATCTCCAAAAAGGAAAAAAAAAGGAGGAAAAAAGAAGAAAAGGGAAAAAAAAGGAGGACCGCTGTTGTAAATTTAATGAAGGAAACAGATCTGCACTGTCATGCAGCATTAATTTCAGTCCTCAGGAACCTGCTGATTTGGATATAGCCTGGATATAGCCTAGATAAGAGAGACGGCAGTCTCCTGACATAGCTCAGGGAAGGAGAGCAAAACCTGTGCTGGTAAAGCCAAGACTGGGTTTTGGGAACCTCTCTGTTCCTCCCCTCCCTGCCTTCCCCTTCCGAGCAGTATGTTTATGCTATTTAGCTTTCATATTATTTAGCTTAAAACAAAAAAGATGGCCTGAAACCTGAGATTTCAAATTCAAAACCATTTGGATCTGAACACGAGAATTTGGATTTGACATCCTACCCCAAACCCAACCTTTAATGAACCTTTATGTTCATTGACAGGATCCAATACCACAGCGGGCTCGTTTCCACTTTCTGATCATCTCAGGGGAAATCTCATGAGTGAATCTCATTTAAAATGTCTGCAAAATGATCTTCTGAGTCCAGCTCACAAACAGAGCAGTGGGAGCACATGATTTTTTGGTTCACTGATAGTTTTGAAAAACATGTTGTTTTGGCTTGACTGAAAATCAAATCTGAGTTTTCTGTGAACCAAAAAAAAATCCCAACCCAAATCTATTTTGAGTCAAACAAAACATTCTGAGATATTTTTCAACTAAAGCTGTGTCTTTTATACTAAAGTATAAAAATATTGCCTTTAGAAAAGATTTGAATGAAACCTTGCAGTTTTTCAGGAGTTTGGGAAATTGTTTTGACCAAAACACTTTGTTCGTATTGACACAAATTCACAAAACGTTTTGTTCAACCTGGTTTTGTTTTTTTTTTTTTTGAGAAAAACCATCTCTTTTGGCTATACCTTTGAGACTTTGCTAAGCTGTCAAACAGGTTTGTCTCAGCTGATTCAAAACTAGAAGGGCTCTCTCCTCAGTCCAGCTCTCCAGACTAGCTAATTTTGAAGCAAAACGTCCCATACAAAATGTTAAATGTAGTTTACAAAATCTTTTGCACATGATGCCATGAAGCATGATGGGAAATATTGTCACGGTTTAAGAGATGTTTCCCAAATAAGTGCTAATTAGGATGACAATTGACTAGAATGGCAGAAAATTTATCAACAACACAAACATCCAAAGGCAGGTACATGAACAACAACAAAGAAAACAAAAATGATCCAAAAATGTTGGAAGAGGAGTTATGTCTGTTGTACAGCAGAAAAAAGCACTTGACCGCTACACAGCTAAAAATGTCTAATGTTTCAAAGAGGAGATGGTTAAGGCAGGGTTCAAAATACTGGTTATTTCATTCAAAAAGACACAAAACAGTCCAAATTTTTTTTTTTCCCCCCAGCAGGATGACTGCTAGTAAGAATTCACAAAACAAGCAGCATCTCAGAGACATCCCCATCTGATATTTGTAAAATAAACAGTCTGGCACCAATCATGCAAAAAGCCTTGTGGTGCCTGTGTTCATAAAGACAAAAATCCATTACAAACCAAAGGGTTGTAGATGACCCCTCAGCAGAGGACACATGAGTCATTAGCTCATGGGTGTCTCTTCCACACAGCATCACTGATTTGTTTCAGATGGGGAGGAAATTTCAACCTTGATGCTTTCCAAAGCATTTTTTTACTATTTATTTTACTTGTAGAAAACACATTGTTTTTACATAAGACGCCAAAGGAAAAATAGAAATAAATACTTGTTCCTCGCAAGGAGCCAAGTTCGTGGACAAGTGGTAACAACCCAGGACCTAATGGCATTAAGGACAATGTCCTGTTCAGGGCAAAAGTTGGTGCTACTTGGAAAGCGGCCTGAACTGAAAATGCCATTAGGCAGGTATAGAGAGGTGGAAACAGTATTTCAAACCCTGTAAACATCAGACTAGACAGCGACCAGTGTATGTACATTGCTTTCCAGAGCATTAAGTAAGTGTGTGTTAGTATCATCAGGAAAAGAGTCATCCGTCAGAGCTAAGGACCAGGATTTTTCAGAGAGAATATCTGACGTCAGAGACAGAGCCTCCATCTCAGCTAGAGGGATCTAAAGGGAGAGATGATTAAGCATAAGAAACCAGGACACAAATCTTTAGGAAAAGAAAAAAATTATCATAATCTAAATACTTCTAGACACTAAAGCAATATCCCTGCAGTGGGAGATGCTACATCATGCACATTGTTACCGGGGACAGAATGTTAAAGAAACGAAATATAACAAAGAAATGAAAAAAAAAAAGAGTGGGACACTCATACTTAAATGCTTACCAGTGAGCTGGGAGGGAGTTTAAAACCATACACTAATGCTAGCATTGTATTTTGTTGTTCTCCTGTCTAGATGAAGAAGCAAAAGTAACATTACTTTCATACTAAAGATATTTATCCTCTTGGCTATGATCAAATACAAGAGGCTTCAAGACCTTGCAATTTCTCTGAAGTTGTTCCTACCCAATAACCATGCGTTTTCTTGGCCTCTAAGCTAATCTGGTTGAGTCCCCAAAGATTCCCCAACACCAAAGTAATTTTGCAGGTGGAGGATGGAGCGTGCCTTTCCCTGTGCTCTGGGGAGGGCACGGGAACCTCCCCCTCCCCGAGAGGCAGGCGGGACTACAATTAACTTCCTAACAGCTAAACTTTGGGCTGCTAAAGAGCCTCCAGTGCCTGGGTAAGCACCAATAACTGTCCTGCTAAAAGAACCGCCTGCGTCTTCCAGCCCACAAATGCCAGCCCAGCCCTGGCCCTCACCACCCCCGCCAGCCCCCCTACTCTGAGCAAACCCGAGCTGGGAATAGGTGCTGCACTGCTGTACAGATGCATCTTGCACAAACGCATCCTCTCTGAAGGCATTCAAGTAATTGATAAAAATCTTTATCAAAATATTGATGAAGCTCTCTCCCTAGACACAGAGCTCTTTTTATGAGAAATGTGAAACGTCACTTCAGGTTTTGGAGAGAAAGGGGAAAAAGGGGACTGCAGTGTCTCTGCCAGAGCAGCATCCCTTCTGCCAGGCACCGCAAGTAGGGGTGCTTGCCCTGAAGTGCAGGCTCAGCCCTCCCCAAATCCCCACCTCGGGTACGTGTCTGAGGCTGGTGCCCGCGGCAGTGGGAGCGCGGCACTGGGGACAGCATTTCATCGGGTAACCTACAGACCTGGCTCACACTTGCAGGGGCCTCCTGGTCTGGATAAGTCCCAGGTGCTTCCTTTCCGTTTCTCACTGTGCATTTTTTTTTCCCTACCCTCTATGCTTGAAAAGTCTTTCAACAGTAATATATCTTCCAAGAGAAATCACAGAGGCCCCGATCTGTTGCACTTAAGTTGTCAGAGGGCTGGATTTTCTCACTCTTAGAAATGGCATCAGTGGGGTGAAATAAACCCAGTGATGAGTGAACCCTGAGAGGCTCAAAACTTCAGCTGAGATAAGGAAGAGGGTCGGGCTTCTCTCATCTAACCTTGGGTTTGATTATCTCCTCTAACACAGTCATCCGCTGGCAATGGATGAGAGAGATGCTCCTGATTTCATACGAGGCTCCCCAAAAAAGCATCGCTGCAAAGGTTGCCAACACGAGGACGGTGATCCCTAATGGGGACAGATTCAACCCACCGACTGGAGCCCAAGCACATGGGGAAAGGCTGTGCTAGAGCATGGTGGACACCAGCAGCTCCTGCCTGATGGAGCTGCTCTGCTGGGAGCTGCTATTAATCAGGTTGCTTTCAGCAAGTCCCAGCGCTGCGCTAAATTCCTGACTTGCCTGAGAATATGACAAATGGTGTGAACAGGAAAGCCAAAATGTAAACAAAACATCACCCCCCCTTCAGCCTCCCCTCTCCCAAAATTGAGTTTGAAGCCATCAAAACATTTTGTTGGAAACATTCAACTGATTTATATGGGTTTTAATTACAGGGGGGAAAAAATAAAATAGCTTAAATTTTAAAAGGAAAAGCCATTGCAAACTGGAATGCTATATTTTTTCATTATAAAAATGTCAAAACAAAACCATTTTTCTGCTGCAGCAGCACTTTCTGGTGAAAAATGTTGTGACAAAAAATTTCCAACCAGCTCTCACTGAGTTTCATACTGACCCTCTGCCTTCCCCGCCAAAGCTACCGTCTCTATTCCTCCAGCAATTCTTAGAGGCAACCACTTCCTACAGCTTAATAGACCTCAATCTGGAAAACGATACACAGCAATCAGAGGGAGACATGTTATCCCGCTATATAAAGATCTGCAGTAGGATTTCATTTTACCTAAGCTTGTTCCTTTCCTCTAATGAACCACTGAGTTAGATAATTTAGAGTGTCAGTGAGCTCATAAATAAGCACACGGATTTAACAAGAAAACTTCTGCTATTTTCAGCCAGAAAGCAAAAAAAAAAAAAGATCAAGAAATATGAATTTGCTCAATTCCAACTGCAGGAAAAAATAGGTATGCTTGAATTATTATTATGGTCACTGCTGTGATTTAGGGAAAATATTTGCTCTAAAGAATAATACGCTTGAGGAAGTAGGTATTTTATTCTAAGTAGTAAATGAACTACTTTTAAACAAGTATTACAGCCCCTGTTCGAGAAAGCACTGGAGCACACGATTACTTAAGTACATCATTAAGGGCTGCCTCGCCTTCTAAATTCAGTTTAGATCAGAGATGAGGATCTAGTTTACAGTGACCCACTTGCAAGAAGCCTCTTTAGGAAAATTACTCGAAACTGGATTTTCATGCAGTGTAAGTAGGCACAAAATGTAGAGATCATTTTATGATGCCCAGCAGCTCAGGCTCTGCTCTGGGAGAACCTCGTACTGGAGTACACCGTACTCCAGGCTCTGCAGACATGTCTTGAAATTGCTATGGAGCCCTGGTTAGGAGCAAGAAACCAAATACAAGAACCCCACTGAAGGATGAAGATGGGATTTTGTACATTTTTCCCTGCAACACTTGTGAACGGTAAATCCCAATGAAAAACTTCTTACTGTGTTGAAGAGGGAAACTCAGAGCCTGTACTTTTCCTCTTGCATTGATATACAACACCATAAACCAAGATATTATCTCAACTCCCACAGAAAAAGCCAAAATGACTTATGCTTCAAAATCCCTGTGACTACATTGCATAAAGTAAAGAACTTTAACTCTCTATTAAAGGTCTCAGTCAAATCAAGTTTGGATGGAGACTTTGCAGGAAATTAGGAATATTAACCTGGTTCTCAGAGTTGTAATATTCGGGAGCTGGGAGGGCATAATGATGGCACACAGAGCCTGACAGGTTGTCCATCAGCTTCAGCTCTCCTTCCAGAGATTCCTGGATCAGCAGTGATATGGTATCAAACAAGTGCCTTTCCTAGGAGGGGTGGTGTATAGCATGCAGAAAGAGAGAGCAAGCCAAAAAGAGAGAGGAAAAAACAGCAAGGGACAGAGACAGAGAGAAAAAAGGACAGTGTATAAAACCCAACAAACAAACAAACAAAACAGAATAGAAGGGGGGAGGGGAAGATGGAAAAGTTCAGGGAGAATAGCAGTAACGGAAACAACAGGACAGGAGAGGTGAGGCAGGAGAGGAGAGAGAACAGTGCAGTAATATCACGGTGAGCAGTGACAGCTTTCTCAGACATTACTAGAGATGGGGCTGACGCCGGCTGCCCCGGGATCGTGGCTCTGGGCCCTCCTCGGGGACAATTCTCGCTCTCAGGAAACACGATGGTTACTCCTGGGATCTGAGCTGTATAATGGGGCTGGTATAGCAGCATCTTGATAGTTGGTGCTGTGAACTTCTACAGGACACTACTGCTGTAAGGTTTCTGTACCCATTGTCCACATTTTTGAGCAAGACCTAATACTTGACACCTAAATCCATATCCAGGGGTCACATAAATTAAAATAAACTGACTTGAAGAGAAGCTGAGCATCCTGTCCATACAAAAGCTGCAGATGCCCAGGATGGACACACGTCAGGTCACTAATTCATGTGCCAGACATGGATTGAGGTGCCTCAGTTGTCCTGGCCAACTTCAAACCAGCTGGCCACAGCACAGACATCGGGAGATTATACAGAGCAGGGTCTGGCTTTTGCAGGCAGCATGGGAGCAATTTAAGGGTTGCACCTTTCACGTAGGGAATGCCTACTACATACAATGAAATGAGGACCGTCGTTACAGTCAAACAGCACACAGTGCAAAAATCCTGGGGAACAGGCAAGCAAAAGAGCATGCTGACCACATGTCCTTGCAAGGTCATGTCCTGGGAATTGTATTCCTCTGCTGTCGTGCTCAAGCATCAGATTTTTCCTGAAGATTTTGGCTGGGAGAATAAATAGTCAGAATAAAATCTCCCGGAGGTTTTTTAGGCTTCTGTTTGAGTGAAAGAGCAAGAAACGCACTCTGGAGATTATGACTAGAATAAGCCCTTTCCAAAGCCACCTTCAGAGAGGGCAGGTTTAAGAGACTGAAGAGCTGAGGGTATCCAAAAAAAATTTGTCTTGCAATTTCTCACTTTGCCAGTGTGAGGACTGATGCAGGACAACAGTGCTGAGGACAGTTTGCCAGTACTCTGCTTAACATGTACAACAACAGTTGGGACATGTTGTTTCTTCCTAGAGGACGTAATGAGTCTGGATTTCCCCATATTGCCCTGAACTCCTTTTTCTTGTGCCAAAGAGCAGCTTTGGACTCCATCTCAGACATCAGTGACTCCTAATGGCACCAGAAATTTCCAGTAGCTTAAGAACTGAAACAAAGCTTAAGCAGGGATTTACTCTTTTTCACCCTTGGACTAAAGATTATAAATGAGTTTTTCATGCATTAGAATACTCATTAATCCACCCCAGGCAGAAGCCAAGATACGCTGTTGTGAAATCATGATGTAATAAAAGCTAATGAGGTCTGTGTAGAGTTTAACCCAATTTGCAATCAGCTAAGACTAAAAAAAAGGCTGGACCGTTTTTCTTGTATAATTCCAGTTCAGTTCCCTCCCGAAGGACCCTGTCTGGGTCTTGACCTCACCTCTCTCATTCCTCAGACTGAGTCTTCATCCAGAAACTGCATTTTAGAGAGACTTGTTGCAGCTCGTAGCAGCTACCACATTACAGCCCTGCTCCAGCACTGCTCCTGCTGGTGGGAGTTTTGCCACCAGTTCTGGTGAGCTCAGGTTTGAGTCCCCACTGGATTATTCTGTTAAAATAATCTTTTCTTACAAGCTTGATTATGGGGATGGATTTTAAATTGAGGTTGCATAAAACAAATTTAATACTTAAGCAAAGATTACCCAGGTTTTATTCCTTTTTTATGTTGTGGTTCATGGTCTGCATTAGAAAAGCAAACACATTATGCTCATGATTTTGCTATCACAAAGGACCTAGCCCAAACTCTGGATTAGAGCAAATTTGGAGCTATGTCTGAACTGGGTGGCTTGGGCACATCTCCAGAACAAATTGCAAAGCTCTCTACCTCTGAACAGATGCGTCAAGGTGGTCTGGAGGCCTGCCTAGGGTCTCTTCCCTGGAGCATCGGTTCCCACACCACGCGTCAGCAGACAGCAAGGAATACAAGCCCTGGACATACAGTACACCCACTCCTTCATTACTGACTCGTGCATGTCTTCCCCTAGCAAATATGCAGGTCAAGCCCTCTTCACCCTCCAAACTGAGATTCTCACCATAGGGTAAACTAATGAGAGCTGAGAATCCACCTTGATTTGCATGGGATTGGTACATCCACGGGGGCTCTCAGGTCTCTCTCCACCAGCGCCACCTGTCCACGCAAAGATGTCCGAGGGGCTATGTTGGCCGGGGGTGATTGTCTTCATTTCCATCTCCAGTTCTGCTTCGAGCTCTGCCTCCTCCTTAGCCTCCTTGTTGCTCTCCTCCAAGTGCTTCATGAGCACGGCGATCACCACGTTCACCAGGACAAACTGGGCCGTGAGCACGAAGGAGACGAAGTAGATGGGTGAAATGACAGTGTTGTAACAGGTGGACTCCTGGTCACAGTCTCGCAGTGTGTCCTGGAAACAGGGGGAAATGATGGAGGGATGTGAAGAGGTTCCAGCATGGACCTTGGTCTGCCATCTAGTCATCTGGCTGCAACGGGTTCTCCTTTCATGAAGAAAACTGAGAAGATAGTTGGGCAAATTTCATGTCTAGAATGGCAAAATACTTGCCAGTAAAACCTTACGTTTCTGTGTTAGTCACCGCAAGCAGGCTCAGAGGAAATTGTCCTTGGGGTATGCAACAACAGACATCGACACCCTGCTGCTCCTAAAGGAAAGGCTGTTTTAACAGGTTAGAGACCAAATACACAAGAGTGTGGCAGATGGATCCAGGGCAAAGCAGGGTGCAGCTATAACCCATCAGCTATCCCACAGCAGCTGGGCTTGCAGACAGTCAAGTTCACACCCTCTCATTAAGACTTTGGCCACTTAACACTCACCATGGATATAAATTGACGGAGAAGCGATTCCTTCCGACTAGCTAGCACCCTGTGTACTCAAAGACCAGATTTCTTCACAATAGCATGCCTTTATGGCTGTCCCCTAAGAGAGACTCTCTCTCAGAAATCTGGGTTTTCCCAGAAAAAAACCCCATAAAGTAATACGAACAACAATAATAATAGTAACTGGAGACTTTTAAGGAAAAAAATAAAACTAATGCATGTTACTGAGGTGAACTCATGTTTTACCTGAGAGATGAGTCCCTTTATTTTTTCCCCTTCTTTTTAAGTTGCTCTCTTAGGTTAAAAAAAGGGAATATACGGAGTATGCCAGGAGCCTGCAACCATAGGCACTGCATTGTTGGGAGGAGGGAACAGAATTAGAGACTTTACCCAGTTGCACAAATGAAGAGACCAGCTCGCTGCAGGACATGAGTGTCCTGGCTGAGCATTGTTACCAATCTGGAGCAGAGCGGATGGCTTCTAATTAAGCAATTACAAGCAATACTCATTTTCCGTGGGTCTCTTACCTTCATTATCCCATTCCAGTTGTCTCCTGTGGATACTCGGAAGAGAGTCAGAAAGGCCATCCCAAAGTTTCTGAAGGTGGCGTGCCGTCCCAGCCCCTCGCAGGGGTGCGTGTCGTCACACTCTGTGGGACCAAGCACAGCTGTGAGACCCCTATTCATGCACTGCTCCCACCCCTTCCACCGGCACGGGAAGACTCACCAAGGTCTCCAAACAGCTCCACTCCAAGAGCTGCAAATATGAAAAACAACAACATGAAGAGAAGACCCAGATTCCCCACCTGGAAAGAGAAAAAGAAATGGGGGGAAAAAAACACAAAAAAAGAACATTCATTGATTTTTTTATTCCAGACCTGTTTCTTGCTGTATTCTTTAATCCAAAACTTAAATTGCTTCAGGGGAAAAATGACCTCAATGTAAGGACTGTATCTCAGACTGTGCTTCGAAAGGGAAATGTGATTCTCTAATGACAGTAAAGATAAAATGATTAGCATTCCTCTGCAATAGGAAATTAGCTCTGGGCCAGAGGAGATCTGGTTTGATATGGCAGTGGGTTACCTGCGGCAGCGCTTGCATCACGGTGTCCAACAGGGCTCTCATCCCCACAGCCATCTTCAGCAACTTCAACACTGCAGAAATCACGTTCATAATATGGTAACAGCAGCGTTAGCACGGAGGCACAAACTCAGTCCCTCTCCCAGGAGCCACAGATTATAGGAAGATAAATGTGAAATCATGTCAAGTGTTCTCCATTAGCAGCTATAGTCCCTGGCCTTTTTACATCGCTCCTGGTTGCTTGGATACTATTAAAATCCCGTGAATAGCAGCCACACCTATCCTGAGACTTGGAGAAAGTGTTATCGTTCTGCCTGCCTTTTCCTTTCCCCACCTTATCTGTGTTGGACCCATCTCCTTCCTCCTGTGGTTATCGTGAGCAGTTACTTTCCCAGCCCTGGGGCTACTTTCCCACTTCCATAGGCTACCCACTTTCACACATGATTCACTGAGGAGCTGGTTTACACATCTCTTCCAGAAGGTTGCATTTCCAATTGGAAAATGCATGTATTTTTAATTCTGAAAGGGATCCAGTGCACAGGATTGCATTTTTTTTCTCCCTTGAGACACAGTAGCATTTCATTTCTCCTCCAGTTCCTTCTTTGCTTAGATGAGGGCTGCAATCATAGCAATTGTGCCTCAGAGCACAACATTGCCCTTCAGGAGGGCCTGGGAGTACTTTATTAAGGGCCCGAGCACTCACGTTTTACGTCTTCGTCATTTGGCCCTGAGATCTCCCTGTTCTGAAAAATCAGGCCCTGAAGAAGCTGGCTTCCCAACTTGGGTACGTGTCGTTACAAGTCTGAGGGGACAGATGGATGTGGAGTGACGAGGCATGCTTTGTCACCACGTGGTGAGATGTAAAGTCCCATGGGAAATTAAATTTATTAGATGCTTGTTTTTTAAAGCCAACGTACTTGAGCTTGTGTTCTCTAATCCCCGTTAGAGACGACTTTGATTTGACTGGCATATTTTTTCCAGGTACATCTCTGGGAGTTACAGCCACAGCTATTTCTCCGTTATTTCTAAGCTCTCAGCCTTCAAGTCCTCTTAAGATATAAACACATGGTCAGTTGGCTCAGCTTTTTGGCTCCTCACAAGTATTTTCCCCCATTGTTCTTTCATTTGTTTACAGCCTGTTGATGCCAGAACTATGCACATCATGATGGGGATGTGCCCCAGAACCGTTTCCCAATGCTTAACTCTCTCCTGGAGGGGACCCTGCACCTCAAACACAAGTCAATTCTGCTTTATTTGTCTCACCTCGAGCAATCCTGAGAACCCTCATGATTCGGATAATAGTGGGGTTAATTGGTAGCGAAGCGTTCACCTCGATCTCTTCCAAAGTGATGCCCATGATAGACAGCAGCACGATTGCCAGATCTAATTGGTTCCATCTGGAGACAACACAAAATGAAGTTTAACATCTACTAAGAAGCTGGCAAGGGGAGGTAACTTGTTTCACATGAATTCCAATCATTTCAATGGTTCTAGCACTCAAATGAATCTGCAGCATTTTTCTGAGGGTATTATACAAAAGCAGTTATGTTATGAAATCATTATAACTAATACATCTCATTAGAAAATCAGCCAATTCCAAAGATATTCTTGACTGAGGGGAAACAGAAACAAAAGCTGGGCAGTTCTCTACCCAGAGGCTGCAGATCTCAGGGGAGATGCTGTGGTATCTGTCCAGCCATTTCTAGACATGACATTCGTGGACCTCACCATGAGATCTGCCCTAGAAAGAACCGGACCCTGTGTCCAGTCCTTGCAACAAAAACCACGCTGGGTGAAGGAAAGACCTCAAGGATTTGTGCCAGGTCGGAGAGAGGTGTAATCCCAGCACGGACACCCAAAACACGGGGAGGGTGGTGGAACCATTCCCTGGCTGCTAAAGGGCTCGTGTCAAGTCCTGCTCAGTGCCAGCGCTCTTGGTGTTAACATTGAAGGAGGCAAAAATGGGTGGAGAAAGATTCACCAAGGACATATTTGTGAGGTAAGAGAGTGAAAATCTAGAAAAGGAAGCAATTTCATCTGCTGCTAGCATCTGCTTTAAAAGAGATCCCTTTTCTCTTTCATTTCCACTCAGGACCAGATTCTCTCTCTTGGCATAAATTTTGTCACTTCACCAGGTCCTCTTGATTATATGGACACGCAACTGGTGTGAGAAGAGAACCAGCCGCTTGGAGTGAGACTCGCTCCTATTTCGTCCACCCTCAAGGGCCAAAGTGGTGCAATCACTCTCCTCGGCATGCACGATCCTTTTTCCAACTCACATCCCAGGCCTCCACCTACCCAGGTTTCAATCAGTCACACCAAAAAGCGTTCACACGTGTCAGACTGACATCACTGGGAAGAGCATCGGGGTCCAGGACACTGAATTTGGGCAGCTGTCTCCAGAAACCTACTGCTGCCCCCACGGTCAAGATGGAACTTTTGTTACCTGTCTTGGAAGAAGCGACGAAACCCAAAGGCGATAAGCTTGAAAACAGACTCCAGGACAAAGATAACGGTGAAGATGTAATTGCAAATCTTCAGGGCTTCATCAAGAACCTGGGATGTGGACAGAGGGCCGGGGTTAGATGCTAGCTCTGCTGAGGGGCTTTGCTGCCTGCAAACCTGCCCTCCTTTCACCAGTTACTCATTTCCAGATTATAGACAAAAGGCTCCAACTGTGGGCTCTCGCCGATGACAAATGTCCCCGGGAAAAGTCCCAGTACTTCAGGGAGTGCACAGCCTGCATTTCTGCTGGCCCCAACCCAGCCAATATAATTCACAGGAGGGCCTGACACAAACCCAAGGCACAACTCAAACCCCGCGGCAGTAACACAGCCCCAGCTGGGATCGCTTTGGGTGAGTGGTAAGAGCTGCTGCGTTTGCAGGCATCAGCAGCGCAAAAACCCTCGCGCTCTCGGCAGAAAGCTGAATTTCATCCCACTTGCTCGTTTGTGCACTGCTGCAAGAGCCGTGGGCTGGCCAGGACCGTGCAAGCGCTGGCCAAATGGCTTCTTTGTGACAGCCTGTCATTTACTCCTCACCTTGAGCTTTTGGCAAGGAGCAGAAGAGAGGGATGGCTTGCCAGCAAGAGAGAGTGCCTCAGGTTTTCCTCTGCCCACCCTTCCCTCTGCAGGTGTCATAACCTGGCCGTTAACTACAGATGCCTCCTGGCTGGGACAGCTCCTGCACAGTCGGGCATTAAGCCACGTAAGATATTATCTCATCCCAAAAGTCCTGCTCGTGAAGGAGCGCTGTGGTAGCAGCATCCCGCATGGCCTCTTAAGTAACATCCATCAAATGGGATGGTAATAACTGGGTCCAGAGCACTGTTAGGGCATGTGGGAGATGGCAACAGAGTGCTCTCAGACCAAAAATAAGACTTGCTGATCCCCAAGCGGGAGAAATCATACTAGAGGGAATTTAAGCCACGCACTCTGCCTTCATGTTACAGTTTAGCTTCAAGCAACCACCTCACCTGCCCAAGAAGCACAAGCCCAGCCACCAAAGGAAGCCGTGGCTCTGAACAAACCTCCCTGTCATACCACAGGGAACCTGGGCTCTGCCAGCAAATGAGCATATCTATTTGGCAAAAGCAGGTTTTGCCCAGTGGCTCTTTGCTCGAACCACCTCTACGCACACGGCAGCCCCTCCTCTCTATGGGCAGCCGCAGCATCTCCGGCTGGAATCTCATCCACAGGGCATCCCGGGGTATCCCACCACCAACCCCTTTCAGCACCAACATGCCGAGCAATCGTTAGTTTAGATATAAAGCTCTCTGGTATGTTTAGCCTTTTAATTATCTGCAGGATCCCAGCCGTCAGTCACCCAGACCAGAGTGATTTTGGGGCCCTGATTCAGCAGGGCTCTCAAGCATGTGCCTGGCTTTAATGGTGCTGTCATCTCAGCACAGCCCAAGCTTGGAGTTATTAGCCAGATGCTGCATACCAGAGGCTTAGAGACAAAATGTTATTTTCCTAAAGAAAATTAAAAACAAAAGCCTGCCCAGCATTTTTATAATACAAGAGAAAATGTAGCTACAAAACGACTGCGGCAAGACGCACGCCCTAGAGCTATTCCAATACAGGCTCCATAGCCAACAAACTTTTTCATCACCAAATGACTGAATCATGCAATGAGCCTTCCCGGGTATTTAAAGGTGACCTAAACAAAAAAAAAATAAATTGGGCTTGTGCCCTTTCACTTTTTGGCTTCTTTATGATAGGCTGGAGGATATTTTTCCCCTCGCTTGCATGTCTTTGTTGTTTGGGTTTTTTTACATTAAGTATTCAAGTCCTGTCTAGTCTTAAAGAATATTTCCTCCTATTGTGTGTTATATTTATTCATTCTGAAAGTGGCTAATAAAAATAAGTACAAGTTATATGGCAAAGGCAGCTATTTCCATTTCATTCTTACGCACAAGAGACTTGACATCCCAGGACAGGCTGTTTTTATTTTCAGAGTATGACAAAGACCCAGGAACTTAGCACACTGATATATTAAAAAGTATTTTAAAGACCAGCATGGAATCCTGTGAAAATTGGGCACTATGGGACATTGAGGATTTAGAAGAAACTTTGCAAAAAGAAACGTTTCACAGATTCTACTATTCTTTTTTCTTTTTCTCCTTCTTTTGGTGGAAAACCTAAGTCAAACGGAAGATTTCAATGACAATCTCATCTAGCAAACCAAACAAACCTGCTCCCATCCTTGTTTTCAAAGCAGTCTGTTTGCACTTAACTAGAAGGGAAAGGTGCAACGGGATCCAGGTACCAAAAGGCACAGTTTGAGCTGGAAGCCAGATGAAGGATGGTACGCTCCATGGGGCAAAGGGCCAGGTTGGGCATGGTGAATGGGGGCCCCGAGGTCTAACAGCAAAATTGGCCTTACCTCTGCCCATCAGCTGAGCATGTGCCCCCACTGCTTTTTCCCCTTCTCTGTCCCAGTACCTTTGGCTGCTGGTAGTGCTCCATGGCCATGGTGATCACGTTGAGACCGATCACTCCAGTGATGAACAAATCCAGGTAGTGGCTGGTGCACATCTGGTGGATCAGGAGGCGGAAGCGGGAGTAATCCGAATAGTAGGGCTTACACTGTGCTTCTGCAGTGGGGAGGAGGAGAGCAGAGAGGCACGTCAAGTCATTTCTCTGCGTCTTTCTGAAGTCAACGCACCCTCACTTTCCAACTCCGGAGATGATAAATTCTAGACTGATTACAGCAACATGCTGTCTTTTTTTTTTTTTTTTTCTTTTTTCTTGCTGGCATGTTACCATTTTTAATACACAGCAGGGCTCCCGTCATCTTACATCCATTAAACATCTTCAGGGGGACATGCACTATACTCAGCCTTATGGCATCAGGGATGAGGTGAGCTGGGACTATTGTGCTGCTAAAGAATGTTTTCCCTGTAGGGATAAACTGAATTTAAATTAAAACAACAGTTTTTGTTTCTGCTGATCTTAAAAGATCTTAAAAGTTCCAGAAGTATCCAAAGGCCCATTAATGGTCAGATGTTGGGGACAGATTTTACTAACAATGGCTTAAAAATACAGGCCATTGAGTTAGCGGTTATCTTTGAAAGAGAAGTAATTCAGTCATATTATGTTCTTTGCAGTAAACTGTAGAGAGAACAAAATTCAACACTTTGGCTGTCAGAGCCCTGAAAAATAGTCCATAAAAATACCAAGGAAAACCGATCAGTCAGCCTTAGCGATTAGAAAATAATGATCCTCCGTTTAGACAAGATTATCAAAGTACAGATTTCACTGTTCAACTCATTCCCGTGTTCGGCTGCCTCAGGGATGACAGATGCTCTTTAGACCCCAAATGTTCCTAGAGATAAACTCATTTACTCACCTAATCTCTAATGAGGAAATGCCAAGGCTGAGTATATAATTCAGTACAATTTTCAAGGAGGCATTATAATGCAGATTGAAGTGGAAAGGACTGTCTTGAATATGTCAGAGTATAATATTACTCTCATAATTAGATGATCAACTGGTTATGAAAATTATTGAGCTGTAAGAATTACATGGTTTGATATTTAGTGGTGCTGAGCAAATGTACAGTTTGATACATTACTCCAAGCAAAAAGTTGGGCAGAACGAAGCCACGAAGCACAGGTTTGGGTTGCCCTCAGGGAAAACTAATTTTAGAAGATTAAGTTTTGCCTGGAAATAGAATTCACTTTGTCAATAGCCAATGACATTGCAATCAAACCCATAGATTTAATGGTTTCATGTGTTCCCTGTTTCGTAACAGGATCCTGAAAAATCAGAGTTTTGTTTGTTCCATAGAGACAGACCTTTCCCTTACAGCCCAGGGACCAGAGAGACAAATCACTCAGCAGTTTTATTCTGTAGGGGTTTGGAATGCCCAAAATTCTGCTTCAGCGTCATGAAATGAAAGGCAGTATTAATATTCACTTTGTGATCTGCAGTGTGCTTTAGGTGATCTGTACCTCAGTGCTAAAGCACAATATCGATGAAAAGGTCTATATAATGAATTTTCATGCTGAATCTATTGAGTGCTTACAAAAAAGCAGACTGGTAGCTGCTGACTCATTCATAAGACTTTGTCAAATATCTCAGAATCTGCATAAATCTCCATAAAGTCAAGATATCTTGATCACATTATGCTAAATTATGAGTAGCAAATTAACTAAAATGTTTGAATACAATTAGGTTAGGAATAGGACCTATTTTTATGAACCAACTTACATCTCAGAAAGAAACAGCATCGTAATTGGATCACTTCTACATTTATGTATAATTCACATTCAAAAAGGAAAATGTCAACGTTTCTGCCTTTTCTTGCAGTGGATTTACTTATGAATAATTACACTGGAATTCAAATTTTTCTTAGCTTTGACGGACAGGTAATTCCAAATCCTACAGAACAGCACTGATGCCGTTAGAACAGAGAGAGGATTTTAGAGAGAGGTTGTAAAATGTCTCCTGTGCAGGGTTCCTGCACCTGGATTAGCCAGTACATGGCCTCATAAGCAGGGTTGCTAATTGTTCACATATCTGCCAAGGCTCTCCCCCTTTGCATCCCCCTTATCCCAAACGCCAAAACTCCTTTTCACCTTTCCCAGCACATGCCCCCAGGTTTCCACAGCCAAACGTCTCTGGACGCTGCTGTTCCAGATGCGCTTGCAGCCATAGAAAATTACCATTAGTAAATGTTTCATCCTTCCCCGTTAACCTTGTTAAGAGGGGTTTTGTCAACCCTGTTCATGAATCATGCCACCACTCGCCTCACCGGTCGCCGCATGCCGGCCATGCATATTAGTGCAATACAGATATTACCGTGAGATGAACCACACACAAGCTGGCATGCTGTCCGAGGACTATAGATAAATAGCTACTGTGTGTAGGTGGGCAGGGAACTTTCTGAACAGATAAACCATTTTCTTGCTATTGTATAAATACCATTTATTTTACCCCACCTGCACAGTTCTGCAGAGAAGTTGGGTGTTGCTCGTGTATAACCATCCAAGTGCAAAGCCCGTGTCCCCTATCACACAGTATCGTTTCTAATTATTGCAGTAAAGTTCTAAACAATACCAACATCTTGGGAAATACAGACATCTGTTAAACTCCAGGTGGTGAACTTCACAACTAACACAACACCAAATTACTGTACTGTTACAATACACTGTGTCAAGAACAACAAGAGCTCTGGGTTAGTCTTGGTTATTACTGGAAAGGTTAACTTGGCTTCCCGGCACACATGGCGTTAAAGAAAAGAGGAGGAGAGCAAATGAACAAAAGAAGAATTGGCAGAATGAGAATGTCAGAAGACGGGGAAATACAGCAAAAGCCCACTATGAGACATCAGGCTGGTGAACAGGGTGTAAATCAAGCTGCTTCACCGTGGCTGGAGGCCAGGAGTGGGGGAGAGGGAGAAGTGGCTCAAATTTAGATATCGTTACACTGAAGAAAATCAGCTCAGACAGTGGAGCCTGAGCAATCTTCTCCTAACCCAGGCAGGAAGGAGGTTTTGCAGCTGGTTGAGAGCTGGCTTGGGAGAGTCCCACCTGCCCATTCATCCTGGGCGATGGTGCCTAAGAGGACCGCGCCAGCAAGGGGAGCGGGTGCCTGGCACGGGGGGCACTCAATTTTAATTTATCATTTTTATGGGCTCTCAAGTTGTTTCCCAAGCAGACATTCTATACTCCTCTTGGCATCATCCCGTGGGATTATAATTGATCCCCTTGGCAAGGTCTGGGAGGCAGAGCACAACAGCCCCAGCTTGCGTCCTGGGGTAGCCAAACTCATCGCTGTCCTCTCTTGCCCCTTTGGAAAGGCAATGACCATTGCTTCTGCAGGATAAATATTTCCCATTCCTGAGCCTGCTCCGACTTCTCCCTTTGGCTTCGGCAATCACAGCCCAGGTTTGGGATATTAAGCCCTGTGCTGCTGTTTGTCTGACAGCTCTAGGACGTGACCTGCGAAATGGCACCAGTGACCAGCAAAGCAGTGCGGGAGGCACCCCTGGTTTTGCCAGGCAGTGCCACTGCCAGCTCCCAGAGGGTCCCAGGGCTCGGCCGGGCTCTGCCAGTGCTGCCCGAGATGGGGCTGGGGAAAAAGCCACTATCTTCCCATTAACTGCATTTTCTTGGGGGGAATCAGGCTGGGCATGCGGCTCTGAAATATCTCTGGATAGCGGCTGCCTCCGAATATAGCCCTGTCAAGAGAGAAATTGCCACTTTCCCCGAGGTGGCTTTTGAGCCGGAGGTGCGTGGGCACAGGAAATTGGAATTCACGAGAGTGGGACAATTCCATTACTGTCTCCTCCAGCTTCTTCCTTCTCCTATAATAAGGGAATTAACTACTTTTCAGGTCTGAGTATATCTGGAGGACAGCGGCAAACCAGTGAGCAATGAGCCCGTGACGCAGCTGGATTTACAAACTGTATCAAGAATATTATTAGGTTAAAAAGTAGTTTGCGCTGAAGGAACTTCTTTTATTTAAACACAGCATTTTACTTGGCTTTTATTGTACTGAATGGATTCATTTAAAAAAAAAAAAAGCAAAATGGAAAATGGTAAATTATTTCCACTGAGAAGATTCCAGTTGTGATAGAATGTAGACTTGGGAAAAAAAAAAAAAAGGAAAAAATAAAATTATAATATCTCACTAAGCACCAGGCAGCAGCACACACACACAGACACAGTACTCCATCTTATCTTCACAGAAAGAGAAAAGAAGCCCTCTGTAAGTGCAGAGATGTGTGGAAGCTTTGGGGTCACAACTCCAGATTTCTCATTGAACCACGGGAGGTTCAGCTACAGCACCTGGGACTGATGCCCTAATATCCCCAACAGTCAGGTTCAGAAATAAAACCTTTCTATTCCCTCACACCAGTGCCTGAAGAGCAGCATGGCACATTCACTACCACTGGATCCAAAGAAAAGACAACAAAAGGAAACACAAAGCACAGACCTGACAATTGCACACATTTTAAAGGCAAACTCTAAGAGTCTTTCTGAGCCTGCGTGGGATAACGGAGGGGTTTGGAATGAGTTCAATGCCTTAAAAATAAAATAAAATAAAATAAAATA
>NW_009204233.1:0-260 GCF_000690835.1 Fulmarus glacialis
CATCTCCGTTGCGGGGTGTGGCATGGCGCTGCCCCAACCCCTCTCACTGCAGCAGGAGCGGACCCCACGTGGGGGCTGTGGTGCAGGTGGGGATGTGAATTGGGTGTTTTCAGGCTTTGCATGTCCCCTGCCTGGCTGCGTCCCCTCCCTTCCCGCCCTGCCCTGCACGGGCAAGGTGAGCTCTTTGCAGGCCCCCCAGGAGCACCTGCAGTCCCCCCTCGGCTCCCTCGCTGTGCCGAACCGTGGGGCTGGTGCCCCTG
>NW_009204233.1:312-651 GCF_000690835.1 Fulmarus glacialis
CGGGGGAGCGGCAGCTGCGTGCCGTGGGCCTGGGCAGGGCTTGCAGGGATCCCCCCCGTGTCTCCCATGCACGTGCCGAGTTGGTGAGGTGCATCCTGGGGGGTGTGAAACCCGGGTGTCCCGCAGGCACGTGCCGGGGTGATGGGGATGCTCTGACCCTGTCGCTCCTGCCATCCCTCGCTCTGCTCCCAGCAGGTGAAGGGGTGGTGCGGGTGGTCCTGGGGGCTGGGAGTGAGTGGGTGATGGAAGCTCTCCTGTCCACCCAAACCCAAAGGGGTGCAGGTTTCGGGGGCGCGGTGGCTGGGCCGATGGTGGTGAGGTCTCAGCAGCACGGCCAGT
>NW_009204234.1:0-8488 GCF_000690835.1 Fulmarus glacialis
GGTCCCCGCCCCGCAGCGCCTCCGGTACGGCCGCCCCACCTGCTCCTGTGCGCTCCTGCATCGCCTCATTGCTCTCTCAGTGTACATGCACGCTGTCTGCCATTTTTCCCGCCGCACAGACCGCCTTCCTGCTGTGGATTCCGTGTGTACATGTAGATGCGTCCTCGCACGGGCAAGCTCCCCGGAGATTTTGCCAGGAGCTCCGTGCAAGCACCGTGCCCTGCTGCTTCGCTTTTGCCATACGAGCTTCGTAGTCCCTGGCCCAGCTGTTGTAATTGCACACCTGCCTACGTGTATACATACACATTTCGCTATCTTCTTTGCTTTGGCATAGGTACACACTCTTATTGTCATCACCTTTCCTTTGCACCCCAGAGTCCAGTATGCACACGCCTGTATATACTGCTGCCCTATGCTTTCGTGTGCCTTTGCAACTTTACCTGTACATACAAATATCCTGTCTTCTCACTCCATCCGTTCTATACGTTCACTTAGCTGTAGAGCAGGCAAGAAGGCTTGTCAGCCTCTCTGCCACTGGATCGTCGTTCTTCTGTGTAATCCTTGATACAAGTAGGAGATGAGAGCACATCTTTAAATTATAAACCTACATGCTGTTGCTCTAACTTTTCCCTCTTCTAGTACTGTATGCCTACCTCATCTCCAGCTGCCTCTACTTTTCTACGTTTTCTTTCGTTTCACTATCCCAAGACATTCACATCTACCAAACTAACTCCTCTGGCATAAATTATTCTGCCCCTGTTCTTAACATAGATCCCTAATACTTGTTTGTAACTGTTTACTCATACCCTCGATGTATGACTTCGTTATAGCTATTAATCACTCTCCTGCCTGAAATTTCACAGTTCCGCACTTTGTCTTTTGTCTGCATACATTCAAATGGTTCCATAATAATCCGTGGTCTGCTCTTCTTCCATTCACATATTCTTTACTAGTGTATGCCTTCTCATACCTTGTCTTTCAGTGTACATTTTATTTCTTGTTGTACACTTCAGCTTCCAGTATAGACCTGTTCTTATACCCTTCCATTCCCTCCAAATGTATTGTCTGCCCTCCTTTATCCCACTATAGAATAATACAGTCATCCTATCTCTGAGTCTGTTCACCAAGCATACTTAAAATGTCTGCTGGTCACGTATCTCCCAGTTTGTTCCATCATATTTTATGGTTCTAGTCCAAAAAATACTCTATCAGAAAATATATAGCTGTGCTCTAGTCATACGTGTGCTTTATCCCCTCTGTCACATGTGTAAATGTGCTTTGTATGCATTGTATACATGAATTTTTCGTATTTCTCCATCCTTTAAATATCAGGTGGTGTATCTCATTGCTGACTGCCTGGCCCTCAAAAACTCATCTTTTGCCTTTTCTTCTTCGTCTCCCTTCTCTCATAATTAAGTCTTGTGTTATTTTGAGAAATTCCTCTTAAAATTCTTTAGCTCCTTGCATGAAAATCATGCTGTGCATTCATGACTTCCTATCAAGGATGTTACTATTTGCATGTTGTCATGTTATGTGTCTGTTCTGTTATCTTTCAGAACTGCCTGCATTCTCAGTCTTGTTCTCTTTTTAGTCCTTTTTCCAAATTCTGGCTTTGGTATTTCATCTTAGATATTTTGTTGCACTGCCAGCTCAATCTGACCAGAACTGGGCTATCCATCTTTTCCAAACTCCCTGTTGTGCGTATATACATAGCATTCTCTTTTCAAGTATAAACTTCAAAGGCTTCCCTTTCAAAGCACTATGCAGTTTCGTTTACTCTGTAACTCTGTGCTCTCTTCCTTTCCTCAAACTTAAAATAGCTTTTTAAAATTATCTTCCCCCTCACTCCCCCTTCTGCAACATTACCCATTTGAAACTACAGTCCCCTTCTTGGTTCTGTGTTCTTTCTGACCCGTTCACATTCATAAAATACACATCATTTGTAAAGCCTCTTATTGATGGTTTATGGGTTTTCTAAGTAAGAGTCTTAAAATAGCTCTGCCTCAACCTGTTTTGTTTATGTGTTCATTCAGCGCATTAGCCTGAACTGTATTAGCTGTCTGGTTTGATCACGTGGAGTGCTGAGTGCTCCTGAGATGGTGCCAAGCACCCTCGACTTCAGTAGCCTGTCAGGATTGCAGGATTGTAACGCTAGATGATCTGGACATAGGGTTAGGAATCACAGGCTAAATTTTCAAAAGGATTATGACAAGTTCCTCATCATGGTTTACTCAGCTGGATAGCTTTTAAAGGGGATTGATTTTCAGGACGTTGTCGGCGTACCCCTTCTGAACAATCAGGCCATTTGACGTGAAATCTTTCAGAGTAAGCCCCCCAATTCACTAAAGACTTCTAAGAACAAAATCTCATCCTTCTTCTCCATGAATTCAGAAAGTGCATTAGCTTTGATGATATGTTAGTGCTCCAAGTTGTTAGTGCTTTTATTGGCCTGTTTCTAACAATAGTCAAAATTAGCATTTCTTCATCTTTTCAAGTTGAGCAAAGCTCGGTACCCAGGGGAAATTTATAAACAAATGAAATATGTTAAATATTTTTGCATTTAAAACTCTGTGGCAGTGAGAGGAAGAGTTACAATATACCATCAAAACTCTGGATTAAATTGTTAGTGACAGGTCTATATGAAGAATAAATATGAAGTTTACTTTATTGCTTTGAAAAAAATAGCGTGACTCAACTTATTATGCAACATGCTCAGTTTGTTGAAATCTGGTAACTGTGTAAGCGTGGTGAAAACAGAATAGCAGTGACTCAGTTACTTTCCGGAAGATCTCAGCTGAAAGATAACTCATGACATTGTCCTGACTTTGAATGAGCAGATTAACTAAACAAATGTTTTAGTCTTCATCATGGAAGGGATTGCTTGGTTGACATGTCACCTGCTAACTATTTCCAAACCTCTTCACAGCCTTAGACCTTCTCTGCATAAATTTTAGATGTAGACTTCTGCCTGTGAGGCAAGCAGCCTAGCATAAGCTTTTGCCAGTATTGAATTTACTTATACTCACTCTGGATTCAGCAGAACTGCTTATGGCTTGTAATATAACTAGTAACAGCAGCTACTAAATGTATGTATATATACGGAAAAAATCCCAAAACCAGAATGCTGGGCTCTTCCCCCTCTGAGATAAGTGGAATAGCTTTCTTTGAAACAAAAATTTTAAGGGATCTGCATTTACGAGCCTACATCAGATTGCTTGTAAGTGGCCTGTAGTCTCACAAAATAATGGCTTGGAGTAATAGGTAAAAACATACACTGCAACACCAATAATCACAATTATTTTTGTATTACCCTTCGAGCTTGTTTGTATTACAGAATTCTTTTTATAATTTTGAAGTGAGCTGTTTGATTAATAAAAGAGGAATAGTTTATTAGGCTTAATAGAGCCTATGTCTGCCTGTTAGTAGGGCAGTTCACAGGGATATCATAGTGGTATGTTAAAGCATAATATTAAGCAGGAAGGGACACTCTCAACTCAAAATTTTTGCTTGATATTTTTTTTTTTTCCTCGTTACATCATCTGAGTTTTAAAGCAAACTGAGTGGGTAGACTGCTGAAAGCAGGGTCCTGCTTACTTTTATTTGTGAAAGGAGACTATTTCTAAGGGCCTTTCCTATAGCACAGGCGACGGACAGCAAGTCTGGGACTTAAAACTTGCGTTTTTAAAGAGCGAGTGAGATGCAAGTGCAGTGTGGTAAGCACATGTGGGGAAAGGTTAAAGGACGTTTCCTTCCTCTTTTCACTGGCAGGGTTGTGTCAGTCATAGCTTTGGTGCTTAATGCCTTTCGCGTTACATTTGTGTGCTCATATGAAAGTATATGTATGAGCAGGTTTTCAGGCATTTATAGGATTGTTTCAAACAGTTTTCTTGTCCTTGTATGAATTTGGGAAGGGAAAGTCTGTGGTGATCAGGAAGATCTCTCTTCCCCCCCCAACATAGACTCAAGAGAGAGAGGGAAAGATGGCAAATACAGTAGGGGCTATCTTCTCGTTCCAGTGGCAGAAGAAAGATGGTCATGGCAGTGCAGTCGTGTCCCTGTCCCTGGACAAAGAAGAATCTCATCCAAATGCCGCCGTGAGAGGCTTGAATAAACACTATAGGAGATAGAACAGTAATGTTCAGCTTTTCCCAGCTGGCAACCGTAGGCAAACATGATGGAAAAAGGTTAAAAAAAATGATGCAGGGAATATGTAGAAGTAGATGATCTGTTCAGCTCTTTTTACTTGGTTTTGAGTCCTCTCTGGATTCCCTCGCTTATGGGTATTCTTTGACTTGGGCTTAGGACAGAGATTCAGAGAAGAGTTTCCTATTCATTAATTTTTTTTCATTTGCTTCACCCATTTCACACTGGTCCTCCATGGTTACACATGATGTACTTACCTTTGTGAAGGGGATTTTTAGATTTCATGTAGACCCATTTATACATTTACCTACCACTTTTCAAGCTGCCTCAGCTTAGCAGGAAATTAGATGGCAGAATTGCTGGCAAGGAGTCACCGAAGGACCACAGCCTTAGTCAAGATCTGTTCGTGAGGTGACAGTGAAGCCCCTGGATTTTCTTTCATATTTTAAAAACAAACCAAGTAAAACGAGGGCATCCCATACATTTCATTTCTAATTCAGCAAATACGTTTGTGATTTTTCAGATAATTCTTTACTTCTTTGTAATTCTTTATGGTTTCTAAGGGAGACTGCCTTAGGAAACATCATCTAGAGGTTTGAATGTCACAGGTTGGACACGTCTAGGCTGAGAGGTTTTCTCCTCCACTCTTTCTGAACTTGTTCTTATATTAGACAATAGGAGGAAAGGCCACACCGACGTGCTCCAGCGAGCTGTGGAAGGTCTCCCCCTCTCTTCGAGCGCCAGGGCGTCCTCTCAGTTGCTCCTTTCCAGTGGCCTGTGGGAACACAGGTTGCCGCCTTCGGTGAAGCAGCGTTCAAGTGCGTGTTTTCCACTGCCACCACTGGGCACGCAGGTGATCCTGTGCTGTATGTGCTTCACGCTTCGTGTATGCAGTAGATGGACATAAATTTTTACGGATACTGTCACTATAGAACAGACACTTTCAGTGTCTGGCCTGAAGGTTTCCACTGCCTCCTGTAGAAGATCCCGCTCTCCTTCAATGACTGGCCAAGTCATCTGCTATGATAGAAATCCCCCATAAAAAAAAAAAATCTGACTAGATTTATCACCCATCTGGCTCAAGTCTTTACAGAAAAATATGAGAAGCGGAGGGAGGAAGATAGTAATTATGTAGTAGCTTTTAATTTACATTTAGGATGTTACTTGTGGGGGTTAAGGCAGGTTAAAGAGGCAGCATTAGAAAGTCTGCTACTAATTGTGTGGGTCAAGTGGAAACTTTCCAAGTATCAAGCGAAGACTCTACTACAAAAGTTATCAAAGTAGGATTAGGGTACCTGTGAGTGAGGGGGCTTGTAGCCCCAGTGGAAATTAAAGTGGAGTCATAAATCCAGAGGGGCAACTAGCTGTGGGGTTGCCATAGTGTTGGTGACTATGGGTCATTGGAGAACGCAAACTTTAGCTGGTATTGCATGCATTTGGGTATGTTCAAAGTTTTTTAGAGCCTGCTAGGGGGCTGGTAGGCCCAGTTAGAGACCTACCCCTCCAAAAGGGAAAGTGTCTCTGCCAGGAGGATCTCTGACTTTTCTGAACTTTTGTGGGAGAATCTGAGCAAATTTCCCAACTGATAAATTCTTAAAATGTCTTTTCTCTTTCCTCTTACATAGCGGTTTATTAAGATTGCTTGTTGAGGAAATTTTGATTCTCATGTTTCGTAACTTTTGAGTATTTACTTGCAACTCTGACATTCTTTCAGGATAGGTTTTTGTACAAAATTTGTATTGACAGCCAGAGAGAAGAGGGCATGGGAGGAAAGGTGAGCGTCTGCATTGGCTCTGAAAGATCCAGATGAGAAGCTGAACAGCAGGAGAGAGGTCAGTGGAGAAGAGAGATTGTGAGTCAGTGAAGCTGTGTAAGGGAACGAGGTCAGTCTGGAATAAGGTTAAGAGGGTAAAAGAGGAGGATTTTAAGTGATACCAAGAAAACGTGGTGAGGAATGGCGGAAGAGGAAGATAATAGAAAACTCAGGATCATAGGAGACTACAGAAAAGAGGGGAAGATACAGGCGTAAAAATGCATTTTGAAACAAAAGATGCAAGAGCACCTATTGGCATTGAGAAAGTCCACTCATGTACTGAAGTGAGGAAGAGAAGGGTATTACAATAAGGGGAAAAAAAGAAATGAGGTGGGTTAGTGCTAGCAGACTATTGTAGAATTTTTTTTCTTGATTACATTTAGTAAGTGTCACACTGACACTAATGGCTTATAATTATATCGTACCTTTCCACAAGGGGACATTTGATGCAATGGCTTTTTAGACCCATTTAACTTCTTACCTATTTTTAAGACTACTTACACTTCCTTGACATCTAAAGCATTTGTAGTGTAGGCATGCACACAAAGCAGTCTGCCATGAAAAGGGTTGTGCACTTCTTAGGTTTTCCAAGAAGTGGAAATGAGGCTAGGTAGCCCTAAACGTTGAATACAAGTTCTTGAAGTTTGACATAGGCAACTGTTAATCACCATAGGTGACTATGGTAAAGGAACACAACGTAGAAGCTGCTCTAATGATCTGCAGTGAAACAACCCGTCTTCAGTGTGTATTCACACTCGAGTACGAGTGGGGTTTGTGTCTAGCGTGTTGGGAACTAAGGGAAATAATCATGTGCTTTAGATAGTCTTTTATCTGTGTTCTTATATGGCTTCTTATGGAAAAATGAAAATATCCATCTGCTATTTAGGTTGTGATCTAAATTGTGCATAATACACTAGGGAATATGAACGAAAGATAAGCGGGGTAGAGTGTGGTGGGCAATGGTGCAGATTTATGAGAGGTGCCTGTTACATGTGTGTTGTGTTCTTGTCCTGTTTGATGTAACTTGGGGACAGTCTGAAACGCGTGCCTCTGTCACGGTAGGTATGAGAAGGCTGACAAATAAGGTTTAAGCACAGTTGAGGTTATGCAATATCTGAAGGGCAGCAGGAGTACATCGGTAGGTGGATGAATAAAATGAAAGTAGTAGAAAGTTATGTAACATCTGAAGGGCACCAAGAGGAAATCTTCATTTTCTTTATTTTAATTATGCTTTTCCTCACAAATTCTTAATGCAATGTGCAATGTGTTGTTTGTAAAAACACTGAACAGCTGTGGCAATGCCTCACATCTGATAGAACTTGGCAGAGGGATGTAGGTCCTCAGTGGTACCTAACCTGTGTGTTACACACGTGATCTCTGTCACAAGGTTGAGTAGTTTTAGTGGGACTGTGCAGCCTCCCCGCTTTCCTCTCCTCTGCGTCTGCATCTTTGCTCTGTATTCTGTATTCTTCCATACCTGGTCTGTAGTTGCTAATACGATTTTTCTCTAGCTTGTGTTTGATTTTAGCTTTTAAATCAAAATATAAAATAATGGGTCTTTAGAAGAGATGGAAGGAAATAACCAAGGGCTTGCTTAGCTGCTTACTATTAGCAGTTAGTGGACTGTAAAGTTTTTCAAGAGAAATGCCTGTATGTTAGAGAGTGTTGTAAGTTAGGGAGGAACAGTGTTTCTGAAAGCTTGTTAGAATTAATTAGTTCTCTGCTCTGTAGTATATTTGTGGCCTGACTTTAACCTGGCTGTGAGAAGACTTTGTGACATTTTGAAGGACGCTAGGACACTGTCCTTGTTTGTAGATTTGGAACCTATATAGCAGTGAACAGTAATAGGAATAAGTAATAGCTGTATAACCACATGCATGGTTTCTTCATTATTGCACACGTGCTTAATGGTTTCTCGCATTGGGTGCTAACACGGCTACTTTGTAAGCAGTATGAGCGTTACAGGTTGCAGGCTTGAGTGGCAGTCCACAGATAAACTTCATTCTTGTGGTACGTACTGGAAAAGCACATGCCGTGAAATGGACACCTTTGGGTATAGCTAGAAAGGGGATGGAGGAAATGACAAAAACATATAAAAAGGATACATATGGATAAAAAAAAATGAAAGGCAATAGTGGAAGACAGAGAAGAAAATGGGGAGGGGGCCACAATGATGCAGGGTTACAGCAAGGTGTACCTATGTGTCCTGGTTTCAGCTGGGATAGGGTTAAATTTCTTGCTAGTGCTGTGTTTTGGATTTAGTATGAGGAGAATGTTGATAACACACTGATGTTTTCAGTTGTTGCTAAGTACCCTCCTAGTCCAAGGACAGCTCCCATGCCTACTGACTGAGCTAGGTACATAAGATGGGAGGGAACGTAATCAGGACAGCCAGCTCAGCTGGCTAATGGGGTATTCCATACCATGTGACGTCATGCTCAGTATATGAATGGTAGGCGTGATCCAGGAAGTACCGATCGCTACCTGGTTATCGGTCAGCGCGGGTGGTGAGCAGTTGCATTGTGCATCACT
>NW_009204234.1:8579-13247 GCF_000690835.1 Fulmarus glacialis
TTCTCTCCCCGTCCCACTGCGGGGGGGGGAGTGAGTGAGCGGCTGCGTGGTATTTGGCTGCCTGCCAGGTTAAACCACGACACTATGGCTGAGGTTCAGCATGGAAGGGAGCAAAATTGTAGGTCCTCTCCACTGCCTGAATGTTCAGGTTGCTCAAATGAATTTAAATTACACTGGTCGTGGTTTAAGCCTAGCCAGCAATTAAGCACCACACAGCCGCTCACTCACTCCCCGAAAACTCGTGTGTTGAGATAAAGACTGTTTCACAGGTAAAGCAAAAGCTGAGTGCACAAGCAAAGCAACACAAGGAACTTCATTCACTGCTTCCCATCGGCAGGCAGGTGTTCAGCCATCTCCAGGAAAGCAGGGCTCCATCACGCGTAACGGTTACTTGGGAAGACAAACGCCATCGCTCTGAACGCCCCCCCTGCCTTCTTCCCCCACTTTTATATGCTGAGCATGACGTCATATGGTATGGAATATCCCTTTGGCCAGTTTGGGTTAGCTGTATGCTCCCTCCCAGCTTCTTGTGCACCTGGCAGAGCATGGGAAGCTGAAAAGTCCTTAACTAGGGTAAACACTACTTGGCAACATCTAAAACATCAGTGTGTTATCAACATTATTTTCATGCTAAACCAAAAACACAGCACTATCCCAGCTACTAGGAAGAAAATTAACTCTATCCCAGCCAAAACCAGGACATACTATAAACTTCAGTATCACTAAAATAGCCAGAAAATGCTCGTTGGTTATGGATTCACATTCATTATTTACATTCTCAGGTTAATTTTGGTAAGTGATCGTCCTGTGTAGCACTGTTAATATAGAGACAGTAATGAAATTTGCTTCTGAATTTTTACATGAATTCTGATGTCGAATGTTCTGAATACAGAGTTCAAGATGCAGTTAAGTACACAAGGAATGCATTGGTTTTACCTCTGACCTAGTGTAGCAATATTCTGCAATAACCTGTCATGGGCTTTTTGTTGGAATGGGGCTGATGTACATTACACTTCCTAGAAATATTATGCAGAGGTTTTCAAAACATTCTATCTTAATGTTACTGAAGTATCCAAGAGTTTCACAACATCTAATTGCATGGAACATCTTGGCTTGAAACTAATCTAAACAGAACTTTACAGGCAGGGTTATAATGTCACCTGGGGAAAAAAAATTGTTTCCTTTTTAACCCATTAACAGCAATTTCATACATTTTTTTGTCACCTCGTGAAAATGGTAAACAGATATTTGTTAAAGGATTGAGATTTTTTGTTCCCATACCATATTCCTAATTCTTGCTTCTGAGTCTTGCCTCTTTAGTATGCTCTTCAAGGTCTTCCCCTGAGGATTACAACATTTTTGGTCTTTTCATGCAATGATTGTGAAGTGGAACATGGAATATTTTTCTCCTGATGTTTGTCTGCAACTGCCAGAGCCTAATTTTTGTCCTTCTCATTCAAATTCTTCTTGTTGTGTTTACTACATCTGACTTCTACTGTACATGCAGAAGCTCTGCCCCTGGGTATACAGCCTTTGCAATAACAGTTACTGTACATAGATTGTGTATGCTTGAATGATTCTGACTGTATTCATTGTTCTCTGAAAACTGAAGCGCTAAAGAACATGCTGTGCCTTGGGGACAGGAATGAAGGTCTACAAGGACTCCTAAAATTGGTTATGCTCTTAAAGTTCTCATGAAACCATATCCTGAGCCTTGTTCCTGAGACATCCCTGCACAGTTAAATCCAGACTGACTGAGGTCATGATTATATATTACTGTCTGTCAGTAGCAGCTCTGACTTAAAAGCTTGCCGTCCTATACCTTGCCTCGCTAGTCTTTTTTTCCACCTTGTTAGCCCATAGGTCTGCTGGTTAACTGTTTGGCTTCTCTGTAGCTAAGTCTCCATAATTATCTGGTTTAAAACATAGTTTCTTTTAAAGCTGAATCGTTTCACAAATCTGATAGAGAGAGCAGCCACAAAATAGTTGAATTGGCAAAATGGAGGGAATAGTAAGCTTTTAGATCTGATCTGATGGTAGTGAGGATGGCCTGAGATTCAGGCATTACATCACCCAGTTTACCGCATACTGACACCAGCAGGAAGGTGCTTCTCAGAGTTGGACTAACACACAGACTGCTCTGTGTGTTTTATCTTTGTCATTTTAAAAATTGTCTTTCCTTGGCTTAACAGACTAACACTGAATATTAACTGAAGTCAACTACTTCTGTTGAAGGTTTAATATATATTTTTTTGCTGCATCTTGTTCTCGGTTTCATGCAGAGCGTGTTGCTTTCACAAGATAAACGTATTTTTCTAATTTCCTAAACTTTCCAAATTTAATTAGGAAATTTGAGTCCTCTTTCATGCTAATCAGTAATGCATTCTGTCATTTTCAATTAAATGTGCTTTGCTTTATAATTTTTACTTCATTTTATAATTAATAAAATCTCACCGTTATATTCTCATATATTGTTTGAACAGAAGGAGCATTTATCTTGGTCTTTAAGAATGTATTTTATTTACTTCTTTACATTAAAACTTTCTCCACCCCAACTTTCCCTCTCATAGTAAGCTTTCTGCCTTAAACTAGTACCAAGCTTGAAGGTGTAGTTTTTTTGGATTTTAAATGATTACAGCTGTTGAAATGCTAAAAAGACTGCTGGCTTGTGTGAAACCATATAGGAGAACTTGAACCTGTTCATAAAATTAAATCCACAATGATTAAGTGACATCGTAATTTTAGTGGTACTACCTTATGTGTTTTAAATTTATTATCACTATTAGTCATTTAATACTGTGTTACCAAACAGAAAAATGTTACCAAATTTGTTTCAGAGATACGCAGTTCCAATATATAATAATTTTAAAACTTTCTTGAGTTGAAAATAGTTGCCGCTTCTGTATCTCGTCAAGTTTACTTTTCCATTTACTGGAGTTTTAGGAACATGTTTTCTTGTTCTTTCACACACTAGTTTGAAATAGGTTTATTGCATTTTTCTCCAAAGTACTTTTTTCCCCCCAGTGATTTGTTAAATGACCTACATTCAAGAGAAATTCTCCTGGGACTAAATATAGAACAAGATGGAACTTGGATATAGCGAATGCTGGAAAGAAAAATATTTTTCTTTACTTAAATAGGTAACGGTAGTGTTGCTGGTAAATGTTAATAAAGAAGCATTAATTGTTGCCATAATTAGTCATGTAAACAGCACTCAGTGTTCTGGTGTTGCAGGCCATTAAATGAATGAAATGGGAGAAGAAAAGTTTATAATAACTTAACTCTATCTGGGACATAAGTTAGCCAGATGTAAACCTGCTACTTTTCTCTGACATTTTGACACTCAAAGTCCTATTTGATTGTATCATCCTTGACTGGTTCTTTTGCTTTTTATTGTTTCGGGTTATTACCTGTAAACTTGAAATTTAGTAACCAAAAATAGAATTTTCTCTGAAAACTTGGTGGTGTTGATGATGGAAGAAACCACATCCTACTTACCTCTTAAGCTTTGCGTAGATCACTGCTGATGCTGAGGAAAATGCAGAAAACATTCAGTAAACAGACTTAGTTCTACTGTTCCTCTTAAAAAAAGAAAAAAGAGAGAGAGAAGAAAAAAAGAAGATAATGAAAATAACCTTCATGACAGGAAAGTCTGCTCTCCACACTTCTGTCACTGATGCATGTTTCAGCACCTGTTTCTTGGTCTATATTGGGAGTTTTGTTTACCTTACTAACTTCAAAATTGTTAGTGAAAAGCCGATTTTTATATTCAGTAATGTAGAAAGATCTCTGCATGTCCTTTCTCAGTGGGTCAGCAATTTTTGACAAATCATTATGTAGCAAATGGTGTTGCTTTCATTTACTCTGATTTAGTGGAGTTCTGTTGCTTACAGGTTTTCTGGTTTGCTTTTTGGCCACACAGGCTTTGCATAGATTATTACAGCTAGCTCTATGGTGGTGTACATGGGAAAATAACCTCTGTTGAATTATTTTAAGCTTAATACATCTTGTAAGCCGTGCATTCATATAACTCTAATGTAAGTAAATTGTAAGCTTGAAAAGTGAAAGAATGAGCTCCATGTATGTACCTTGATATCTCCTAGATAGAGTTGTAAGCAACTTCTGCTGACCATTCGTTTAACATCTTTATATGGTAGAGCTTCATTTTTTAAATCCACATTACAAGCCAGAAATCAGATAGACTATTCAGCTGTTTGAGTGCATACCTCAGTGTTACAATAGATGTTTTCAATTCTTCAGTATTATCTAAGCTTTCTTGAGCTTTTTGTGGAGTATGTCAAATTTGTAACTGGCTACAGATCCATCAGTTGTCTTGCATGTAATCAATTCTCACCAAGCTAAATAGGATTAATCTAGCTGACAGGATGGTAGTATCTCAGTTACCTTCATCCAATGTGACCTGATTAGTGGAGGTGGATGGGTGGGTGAGGTTCACTATGCCTCTGCCTCTACTTGATTCTCAGTTCTTTTGGAAGTTACCCTCGGGCAATTTAAGCTGTGCTGTGGCAGCAAGTTCTTGATTCAGATTAACATTCAAGCAGCTAAGGAAAAGCAGTATTATCCTTAGTTACATTTTACACAATATTAAATTATTCTTTACTCCTTAGATGTCTGAAGATAGTAATCATTATTTATTTTTAAATAATT
>NW_009204235.1:0-202 GCF_000690835.1 Fulmarus glacialis
GCTGTGTGGTGTTTTTCCCCTCAGCAGCGGGGGCAGTGCCCCGCGGCAGGAGGCCCGTGCCCGGCGGGCGTTGCTACCTCTCGCAGTGTGCCTCTTCCTGGGGAGGGGGCGAGGGGCGTCCTCGCCTGGACCCTTCCGGGAGCGGGGCTCCCCGGACCCGGTGTGCCGTCCCCTCGCCCTGTGGCAGCCGCCCCGGCGCGCG
>NW_009204235.1:321-1517 GCF_000690835.1 Fulmarus glacialis
GGCCGTGGCGTCTCTGCTTGCCTGCTTCTCAGAGGCCATGTTGTGTGTCTGTAACCGTGGCTATCCATCTGGGCTCCCACTGTCATGCTCCTCTTTTCCCTCTCACCTGAGCTGTGCCTGTGGGTGCCTGCACGAGGCCTCACCCTGTCCCCCTCAGCATGGTGGACTGGGGGGACATGCCAAGGAGCAGGGCGGCAGCGCGAGCTGTCAGGGCACTGCACAAGTTGTAAGGGTGTTGCAGAAGTGACACTTTCCAGGACGAGCGCTGGGATGACGGGGCAAATTGCCTTCACACAGAAGGGCCAGGGTATGGAGTATGGAAAGTGCAGCCCTTCCCTACTGTTAGCAGTCTCCTTCCTTTGCCAGGGGTGTTCACTGGTTGTCTCAAGGACACACGTTTTCTCCCTCCCTTTGGTCAGTCTTTTAGTATAGCAGTAGCAGGTTTGGTGCCACCAGTCCTTCTGGAAGTCTCTTGGTTGAGCCTCAACCCCCTTGGCTTGACTGCCTCCACCAGTACTTGTGGTCCAGTTGGCCACTACTGTACTGGTGGCTTTCGGAAAGCACAAAGAGGGTCCAGTTGCTGCTCAGCTGCCGGCTGGGTGCATGTGTATAAAGCCTGTGCACCTGGATGTCAGGGTATCCTGAGTGTGCGTGTGCTTGCTGGGGTGCCGTTCCCAGTTTGGTGAGAGGTCAGTAGGGGTGCCTGTTACTGGTTGTAGGGGAGCTGGAAGTATGGTGTGGGAGTGTGTGTAAGGGGGATGGTGCAAACGCAGGAACGTGGGGCAGCTGGCGTGGCTGAGGATGCTGTTACGGCTCATTACTAACAGCACTGCAGGTCTTTTCCAGTTGGCAGTCAGGGCTGGTTCAGAGTGCAAGAAGATGCATGTCTGTGCTGGGGGGGACCCTAGTTGCGGTGAAGAGGGAAGTAAGTGAGCTTAAATCTTCTTTTGAGCCTTTCTGAAGTGTATCTCCTGCAGTGCAAAACCCTGCACAGCCGACATGTGCCAGTAGGCAGAAGCTCTGCGTTTCAGACCTCTGCAGCAGTCTCCAGTGACCGAGCAAGATTTGATTGTGTAGTCCCAGTCGAATATAGCTGCCCTGAACGAAAACAGTGTGGCGTCCTATAAAGCAGGTTAGACCTGCCTACCCTCCCAGCCAGACACGTGGCTGGGTCTCCTGTGTGGTGGTGGGTTATG
>NW_009204236.1:0-3863 GCF_000690835.1 Fulmarus glacialis
ACCAGTTAAAAAACAGAAGGTGCGAACCTATGAATCTCTGTGTTTAACATGAAACACGCAGTACAAAAATTGTATCCACTGTTTGCATTTCAACAGCCACATTTGCCATATTTTTACAAAAATCAGTGTTGGTGAACTTATCATTTTTTAATTCACAGGTTGTTTACTATTATATGTGACTATTTTTGTAAATGGGTTTTATGTTGGGGAAGGGGGTATGAGAACCAGGTGTTCTACTCTCGGATTCTCTATAATGTACAGACAGAAGTGATTTGCATGAAGGCATGCTGCACTTGTAGTTCATGCATGGAAAAACATGACGTCGCACAAAGCAGCAGAGTCTGACTACTTCCATGTTTCAGGGTGGCTCTATATTTTGAGGTGCTTAATAACAGTATCCATCTAGTATCTCATCCAGACAAATCTTAATGTGCCTGTAAAGTCCCATAGAGTCTACAATAATAGAACAGATGCTTTATTTTTTCATAAGTCATTTAACTGTAGTTGAATGAACTCTGCATAAAAAATTTACCGAGGGACAGAGTCCATTTTTAAGCATTCTTCTGTAGAAAACAGCTTACCTGAACTTGGGAAATTGAATTTACCAAAAACCTGCAAAACTTAAGGATTATGAAGTTGTTCTGCTTCACCCTGCAGTATCATTTAGCCATCTTCTGCTCTCAGCAAGGTTGACATTGTATGTGTTGATTTAAAAAGTACTGTCTATGTAAATAGTTATTTTATCCTGTGGTGCATGTTTGAGCAAACAAATAATGACCTGTGCACAATATTTATTGCATCAAATATGTACCACAATAAGTGTAGTTTGCAAGCTTTCAACAGCTAATATGAAATATTCTGTACCATTATAGATAGTTTGGAAGCTATCACTGATGCATGTTTATCTTGCCTTTGCTGCTGTAATTTTACTCCTTCCACTGTTAAAAGTCTAATATGGGAAGCCATATCTCAGTGGTTAAGTGAAACAAATTGTTCAGTCATCATTCTTTCATGACATCAAGCAATAGTTTGCAGCTATTTAAGAGCTTCTTGCTTTGCATTCTAAAATTTTAAGTGACTACTGTACGGTGTATAGTCAGACTGTACAGGATATGTTGCAAATTGCTTAATCTGTTGAAAAATACATGGATAGAATTTTCTAAGAAAATATAAATATTGTAAAAAATACCATTTTATTTTATTTTTCAGCATTTTGTACATAAAATAAGAAATGAGAATTATCTTCAGGTTGATGTCACTGTCACTTTTGTTACTTTCTATCCATAGCACTTTTTAATTCAAGAACTTCACAAAATAAGAAACAAAGGAAAGAATGGGGTAGCTTTAGGTTTCTGCTTTTTTATTAGTACTGTATTTTTGCACACATTTTAATGTGAAATAAGTTTCAAACTGAGTCCAAAATGCACTTGCTTCCAAATAGATATAACTTGTAATTGAAATGTGGTGGGGAAGATTTGTTTAAAATTCTAGCACTGCCTGCATCAGAAGTTTCAAGGTAGTCTTTTTATTCATGAAATCTTTCCAGTGTTTGTTTACATAGACTATTCTTATTCTTGTTGATTCATGCTGCACTAGAACTGTTCTAAATATAATATGGGATCCACAATGTTTTTTTTCCACAGGAATTAAATAGCAAACTTGTATAATTGATCACATCAGGACATTTTATGTTTCTTACACAAGCAAAAATTCGATGTTGACTCCTCCTTTTACAAAAATATTGACTTGTGTGTCGGTGAACTGCATGCAGGAAAATGCTATTACCATAAAGAACAGTAAACCACATTACAGTTGAGCCAAAAGAATAAAGACTTCATTTTTTATTGTACTTAATTGTTCTGTCTTTGTTTTCATCACTAAAAATGATTGGCTATCAAGTGGTGCTATGAAAATAAAATATGAATATATAAAATATTAGAAATAAGGAATAGTGATTAAAACTCATGATAGTAATAGGCATGCAAAAAGTAAAAAATTGAAGCCATATGCTTTCAGAAAGACCTTTATATGATTTGCACTTGCACTCTTCAGGTTATTAATCCTACTTAAAACTATTCTATAGTAGGATAATTTTTGTGTGTACATGATGCTTAAACCCTTCTTTCATGTCAGGTATTCTGAGACAACTAGAAAAACAGATGTTAAAGAAACTATCTAGCTATCAAGGCTGCAAACCAGAATGTATAATTTCAATGATATTTTACATCTGAAGTAAAGAATTATCTTTGTGTTATAAGAAAAATTTTGTTTGCTACATAATTTGTAAAGTATTTATAATTTATTATTTTGCTTTAAGACGTGAAGGGTAACAGCTGAAACTTTGCTGGAAGTTTTGGTAAAGCACCAAATTCGTAGGGTTTTTTTTTAATCTTAGGGTGCTGAATGCAATTATAATGTGAAAAATACTACAATTTTAAACTTCTGTGGTGAATTTACAGACAGTACTTTTCACTGTCAGGGAGCTGGCATACACATCGAATGATGCGTACATGCCCACGGAAGGGCTGATACCAGAATGCAGAAGGTAGGTGTAGAACAGGCATTGCAAGAGTGGTGGCAGTGGAACTGAGAATTTTGAATTTCGGGGGAAATATAAGTATTTGTTGTGTCAGTCTTGTAATGCAAATTACCTAATCTATCTCCACTTTACAGAATCCCTCATGAGATGCTTGGAAGTATGTTGGAAAAATGCCTGGTATCAAAGTACTTCTTTTTCCCCTAGCAGGGCTTCCTATACTTTGAGACACAGAGCAGTTTCCTGAAAAATGGAAGGACAAGAAATTGTCATTAGGCTTTCTTTTGACTATGACATATGACTATCTTCTCAATGCATTAAAATGAGATTTCATTTACATTGTTACAAAGTCATCTGTGATCCTGTAAAACATATTAAAATTGGTTCTGAATAAAATAGCATTTGTGACACTGAAAGCAGTAGAGCCAAGTTTTTAGGTAGCAATCACATTTGAGTGCTATTTCTAAAAAGAAATTTTCTCTGTTCTAAATGTAATGCCTCGAAGGTAGGATACACTGGACAAATTAGGAAAACATGCACAAACTCTAATCATCACAGATGTGCAGACTTGTACCTCTGTAGAGCATCAGGAAAACCAGACATACCCAACCATGTATGTGATGTGCAAGTCCTAGCTTTGGGTGTGGACCCCACACCAGGAGAAACACTTCCACATGGAGCTGTAGATGATGGTCTTCATCTCTTCTCACACGAGTTTTCGACTACTCACAGTCTGTTGAGATTGTTTACTCCAAAAATGAGCATTGCTATACTAATGTAGCAAGCTCTTAGGCCGCAGTGTTGCAATTAGATTTTTTTAGTTCTACCTATGAAAAACCAGTTGTCAGGGTAGGGTCTAAGAATCAAACGATGAGAGAATCTGAAATTCTGTAATTTAAGGACCAAAGTTATGGCTGGCTGATTGGTTTTGTGGAGGGAAAGGTATTGAAGAAAATGCAGATACATATTGATATGAATTAGACCAGAAAATAATCTGTATGCTTCTTGCAGGGAATTATACTTAACAGAAGACTAGTACAATAAAAAAAAATAATTAAATACCTCAAAACTGACAAGCGTTTTTGCTTGGGTTTCCCCCCCGCCCCTTTTTTTTTAACGTATCTGTAGAGTTATTAAGAACACCTGCCAACACATTGAAAACCAATTATGCACAGGTTTATGCACCACAGCAATCTCCCGCATTTTACCCACTCGGTTACAGAAGGACCCCCTCTTCCCCCCGCCCGCTGCGGCCTTTGCGGCAGTCGGGGCCGGATTGAGGGACGCGAGAAACGAGGGTTCAAGGAGCCCTACTGGCCTTTCCCTC
>NW_009204237.1:0-255 GCF_000690835.1 Fulmarus glacialis
GGGGTGCGTGGAGGAGGGGGTGCGATGCAAGGAGGGGCGCAAAGAGGGAAGGAGGAAACAAGACAAGGTGGGTGCTACTGCAAAGGGGGTGCCTGGAGGTGAGGGGGTCCCAGCGCAAAGTGGGGTGCAACGCAAAGGGGGGAGCAGACAGGTGGGAGGGTGTTAAGGCAAGGTGGGATCCAACTGAAAAGGGGGTGCACAGAGGAGAGGCAAGCAGTGGAGGAGGGTGCAAGCCTCAGAGGGAGGGGTGATGCA
>NW_009204237.1:349-706 GCF_000690835.1 Fulmarus glacialis
GCACAGAGGAGAGGCAAGCAGTGGAGGAGGGTGCAAGCCTCAGAGGGAGGTGTGATGCAAGGTGGGGTGCAAGGAGACAAGGGGGTGCAATGCAAAGAGGACGTGCATGGAGGCAGAGGGTGCTAATGGCTGGACACATAGAGGCACGGAGGGGAGAATGCAAGGAGGGGTGCACAGAGACGAGGGGGGCGCAAGGAGTCAAAGGGACCCTAACGCAAGGGCACAGGGGTGCAAAAGAAAGGGAGGGAAACAGGATCTGCAGACTGGCCTGGCGGGTGCCGGCTGCTGGAGGGGGGCAGTGGGGTGATGCAGCACTACACCATGCAGGGAGAATGTGGGTGCTCGGCCCAGGGACCC
>NW_009204237.1:787-4764 GCF_000690835.1 Fulmarus glacialis
TTGCTGCTTGGAGAGGGACAGCCATGGTCTGCTTAGCCTCAGCATGGAGGCAGCGCTCTGGGGCGGTGGGATTTGCAGAGCGATGACTTCCAGGCAGACGGGCCTGGTGGGCATCGGATCAACATGGTGCTGTAACCCCATCTCTGCTTGTTGGTACTGCCATGCCCTTTGCCGCGGTCACCGGCGTAGTCTGAGTCACCAGGAAATCTGATAAGGCTCTAATAAAACCACTGGAGTAGCAGGGCTCAGCACCGTAAAACTGGGCTCAGCCACCCTGATTTCTTGGCTCTGCTACCGACTTCCTGAGTGTCACGTGTGTGTGACCGGAGCTATCAAAACCGGCGGGAGTTTTGAACTGATTTATTAGCTAAACTTTAGGGGCAAATCTTTTGGTGAAGATGCAGTCCCTAATCCTCGGGGGCACTCGGTGCCCGAGGGAAGGCATGGGCCCTTGACATGACACATAGCAGCTAGAACTTGAGCTTTGAAGGTTGCATTTGCTGGTTTGCATCGGTTATGTTCTCGTTTTTAAGACGGCATCAGCTCCCAAGCGCTGGCGGTGAGACGTGCTTGGGGAAGGCCGCAGGGAATGCTGCCCTTCGTCGTCCTGGCAGACAGGAGGGGAGCACTGCAGCCTTGCTGCAGCTACTTGGTGGAAATCATCAACAACAAACGTGACCCATCAATTAAAGTGAATCACCAGCCTGAGCAGGAACCAGCTAGGTGTGTCAATTCCTCTCTTCCGCTTGGTTATGTTCTGGATAGTCAAATTAATCTGTTTTAGCAATTAAACAAGAAATCCTGAGCATTTCTCATTTTGAAAGGGCTTAGTCATATCTGGGTGAGAAGCCTGATCCTAGACGACGGCAGTTGGTACGTGTTTCGGTTGAAGCAGGACCGTGCGCTGGCAGCCTGCAGACAACTAGAGACTTGTTCGGGAGAAAACACTGGGGCTGGTTTTCTTTCAGAAACTGTTTCGAGAAGTAAAAACCGGTACAATGTTCCCGTGAAATAACTGGGTCAGATTTTTCTACCTCCTCGTGCCTGGATCGATCGGCAGCCGCGGTGGGTAGGTCTGAACTGTCTAGTACCTGGCTGTTGTACATTTGCCAGTGAGGGATGCGGCATTAAATTAACTTCTTGGTACTTTGGTAGTGTACGTTCCCAACCTGCTTGGCTGAATGATACTGGACAAGGCTGGACAAGGGCCTTTCAACCTATTGAACTCCGCGAAGGGTTTCGGTCGATGCAAATTCTTGACAAAGTGGAAAGATATTCCAGCTTCCTCCGGATCAGGAGACGAAGACCTGGAGACATCCAGTTAAATCTGTGTTCCCGAGTTAATCCATCAGCACTGCAGCGCTCTGACAGTGGCAAATATCCCCATCAGGGCCTTGGGGCTTGAGCTGCCTTGGGGCTTGTTTCAGTTATTTGTGTCTCCTGTGTTAGGAGAGTAGTCCAGTCACCTCCAGCTTTTCATGGCCCAGCCGAGATGCTCGCTGTGATTCTTGGAACTTGCATCACCCTCGCACCAGGAGGGAGCGTAATTAGGATTAAGCTGCTTAGCCTGCAAAGGGAGAGCAATACAACCGCATGAACAGGCAGATGGAGCTTTAAAAATGTCCCATCAAGCAAATTACATAAGTTATAATACACCAGAGCTTATCCTGTTGTATCTTGGAGAGCAAAACCAGACACTGTATATACCTAAGTTCATAATTGTCTTCCTTGGCCCCTGGAAATACTTCGCACCTCCTGCCTTTGAGCAGCCGTGCAGCTGGGCAACTTCTCTGACGCAGACACCGGCGTTCCCCTTGCTCCTCACGTGTGTTCACACGTAAATCATGCAGAATTCAGCCCTCGTATTGAGAGAATCCTCCATGAAGCTTTGCTATTCCGTAGTAGCTTTGATCAGAGGGTCTAAATATTTTCCAGCAGATGTTAATCATCAAAACGTAAACATCATTTACATTGCACAGGGAGGTAAAACCAGGTAGACGCCAAAAGGGAAGTGTTTTCTCAAGTCGTGCAAGGAATCTGCAGCGGATTTGCGCAAAAACCAGGAGTGCAGACCTTGCCTTACATACTGGCTGCAGCCCATGCTGGCTACAAGAATGTTTCTATACGTTTATAGTCCATTTCTATATCAGACCCAGCTCTTTCTTTCTCATCCTCTGTGCATTTATTTGACAAAGATGAACTCGGCACCACTGCCTGCCTCTCTGTTTACGCCTTGCCCCTGCTCCCCATCCCCACTTGCAACTCACAATTGCCTGAGAAAAGTGGGTGCAGGTCAGGCTTTCTCCCTCAGTCAAATTATTTTCTTTTTCTCTGGTCTGCCCCAATAAACAGCACAGGGAAGTGGAAAGTAAAGGATGCGTTACTCTAAATTTTATTTCAACTGCTCTAGCCTAACTATATCAACCTGCAAACAAATACTAGTCCAGCTCCGCGCTTGCTGGCCAGGTGTCTGCAGGACAAACCATCTTGCTTGTCTTTTACAGAATAAGATCTATGTCTATGCACCTGTGTACATGTGCGCTGTGACTTCCTAACTATGGCACGGGGTGTCAAATTTAACTTTTGTGTGCATGTTGTGGGTTTTTTTACACAGAATTGTCTTTTTTATCTGTATGTAGCATAGATTGAGGACAGAATAGGAGACATATTTACTGAAAGCATTACAAAATGCCTTCTGTATGACTTAAATTGTTTTCCCTCAAACATTGTAAGAAGGGCAAGTCCAGCTCCCAGGCGGTTTCATTCCTTGCTCCCTGTACCTTTCTTTGGACTGAAACCCCCCCAGCCCTGTTTCACAAGGATACTCTCCAATGTGGTGTTTTTCCTGCAGGAGGTCGTGTGCTGGGAGGAGAACGCCTTGTTTACATTCCCCAGCGTGCCTCCAGTTCCCTTCGAGACTGCAGCGGGAAACTTCAGCTCTGACAGTCAGAATCAGCAAGTACCCCCCGTCCTCCTTGGCTTCAGCCACTGTTATGTCTGTCTGTCACCAGCTCAGGAAGAAAATCAAGCTCCTGTGCCCCAATTTTCTCTCCGTCAGCAAGTAAAACTTGTATGTCAAGGGCATCTGAAGCCTGCCTGATTTCTGTGTAGAGCTTTAGATCCCCGTGAGGACAGCATCTGAGAAAAGAAGATTAAAAAAAAGGATGATAGTGATGGATCCCGATTATTATTTGTTTCATTAAAAGAGTCTGGACAGATACAGAGGCAACAATTAACAATTATCTTCCATAAAGAACTTTGACAACAGCTGCATAAGTTAATGAGTTATGGCATGAAGACAAATCATTACAGCTAATGGTTGGTCTGTTGTTTGTGAGTCTGAAGGTGTATGGGAGAGTCCTCGTGCTTCCATGTAATGTCTGATTTAAGGGGCTTTTTGCTCCTTCGGCTAACACAGAATAGGCAAGTAACAATTTTCTTCTGTTGTGCAGCTGGGATTATCTAGGAGCCATGGAATTAAGTTCTAAATGAAAATTTAAACTATTCATTATGCTTTATTAATAGACTTCGGAATATTTAATTGCGGACATAAATTATAGAGAAATGAATTCATAACTTTTGATTTATTTTACAAACCCCCCCTCCCTTGTCGGGAGGGTGCGTTAAGATAATGAGGACTAGCAGAGATCCCAGCCTTGCCTTCGCCCCAAGGTCTGGCGGCAGCGTCCCCAGGGCCGGTGGCCAGGTGCGCGGGGCAGCTGGAAGGACCAGGCGAAGGGAAGGTTTTTGCAAACACTGCCACCCCCTGGCTCTTTCCACGGAGTTATTTTTTTCCCCCAGAAAACCCCTAATTTTGTGCTGCCTGGGGTAGCTGTGCTCTTCAATTCTACGAATTGCTGGTGGAAAGACCAAAGGTTGGCGGGTAGGGAGTAGTTTCTCCCGATGGGACACGGTCACAACCCGCTGCCTGTGGGGAGCTCACGCCATGAGCTGCCTGCGGAGGCACCGGCCTGGCG
>NW_009204238.1:0-22676 GCF_000690835.1 Fulmarus glacialis
AAAAAAAAAAGTGGTCAGGGGCTACCTGTAACAGCAATGTTAAGTGCCTTAAATAATTCTCACGATACATTTTTCCTAACAACATGCCTGCTACAGTAGGTGGAATAGTAATGGAGCCCTCCGATATACATATAAAGCAGCCTGGTCAGGACAGAAAAGTAAACCTGTGAACGCAATTTGTGTCCCAAGTCCCAAAAAGGCCTGTAATAATTTGGTTATGCTTCCTCTCCACAGCATGGATTCCAAACTATCCACTAAAGATGTTCCACTTAATATGTATCTTGGATCATTTCCTTTGTAGGTGGAGGTACAAATATCCTTGTGTCAGCTGGTATGAAGAACAAAACTTGTACAATCCACAGTTAAACAGGTTGATGGAGGCAAACACTGTCAGGGAATAGATGGGGGTTAGAAAAAAAAAACAACCACGAACTAGAAACAGACATTTGAAGGCTATTTTACCTAAGTAGTCTTGTCTCGTTTTTTGGGTTTTTTTCAAATCATGGTGACAGTAGTTGAGAGAGTAAGTGGAATCATATCCAGATACAATATTATGATTTGAATTACTGGCATATATCAATTTGATATATGGAGAATTTGAAGTACGAGTAAGAAGCAGAAGTGTAAAGAAAAAGCTCCCATGTTTCCTTTCCAAGCTTTTTGAAAGGTCCTTATCCCCACCTTCTGGTGAGTCTACTTAGACAGATGAGAGATTCCAACTGTGAAAAGGAAAACATCCTAAAAGTTAGATAAAAGCTCACATTTACAGAATCAATGTCAAGAAGCAGATAGCTTCCCTCACAAAAATAAGCTACTGTATTTTTCTTAGGCTGCACAGAACCTACTGAAACTATTTTAAACACAGCAGTGTAGCCGTGTTCATGGGGCAAGAAAGCAAAAGAAATGTAAGCTTCCAGTTTCAAGGGGGGTGGAGGGTTGTCCTTTCTTCTTGTAAATAACATGCCCATTAGTGACACTTTTAGGAGTACAGGAAGACTGCAAAACTAAATCGCCAGGAACAGGATTTGCATTTGTTCCAAGTGCTTCTTTTTGTGTGCCTCAGGCCTCTTTTTTTGTAATTCAAGTTTTCATGCACTGATTTGCACCATCACTCCTCATGGGCCAGATTCTAAACCCTTCCAACACATTTTAGACCTCTTTTTCCAGGCGTTGTCCCACCTGTTTAAAAGGAATCAGCTACAAAATACCGGCCATTCATCGCGAGTTAGAATGAGATCTTTTCCTAAAGCACTGAAAAATTGTTAACTTAATAAAGTTCAACTATGTAACCTACTATTAAGTGCTTGTCTAAAAACCTCTCACACTTCTAGATTCAGTTTACTGTTATCAGTACAGCAGTGAAGCTATTTCATCAAAAGTTAGCTAGCACAGTAGGAGATCCATGAAGTCTTGAACAAATACGAAAGTACAAGTTATATATAGAGAGAGAGATGAAACACTGGATATTTAAAAACACATTAGGATTCTGAACTCAGCAGACAATTAAGTATTAAAAGCAATTTATTAATGTAAAGCACTGAGAAGAAATCGGTTTCCTGTGGTGCTTATATCAATACTTGCTTATTGGAAGACTGCCTTCAGCACTGCAGAGCACTTAAATTTCAGTTGCATAAAATGTTCTGTTCAAACCTTGCAGATAATTCCTACTTAGCTGCAGTTCAACTGCAATGTACAAGTTGGCGGTGTTTTAATTCAGAGTTTGACTGTATAAACTGTCTGAAATTTTATATAACTCAAGTTTCATATATCCATCAAACATATCATGGTAACACACACTAATAATACAAACAAGCTTAAAAAAAAAAAAAAGGTTATCTCTTCTAGAAGTATGTTCTAGTTAGAGAGAAAGTAATTTGAAAATTAGAACCCATATCATGAAATGACAGACAGAATATGCACGCAGCAGCACCTTCTGATTTTATAATCTGCAAGAAGCAAGACTGTGACCCAGAGGAAAGCAAACAGCAAGAGGAAAAAAGCAAAAGTAGAGAAACTATATGAATACCCATTTCAAATGTCTTCTCTAATCCTTCTGACAAAGTAGGCAGACATCTATCTCAAGTATTGAGGAGGCCATGATGAGAACTCCATAGGTTTTTTTGTTTAGTCAAAATGGGTTTCAGCAGAAAATACCAGGTAATCAAGAACCAAATCCTTTGGAGGAAAAAAATACTAGTTTCATTATAATTCGACCATGGAAGATTCAAATGTAATTTTAAAGACAGACTGCATGCTCCTTCGAACTGAAGTCAAAGCAGGAAAACCAACCTCAAGTTCTGCAAAAGAATCAAAAAAGCTGGAAAATGAACCTTTGTTCTTGTATCCCAAGCACATACCTTCACAGCACTTCCATATTAGGGTTTCAGTGACCCCATTTTGGGGCTAAAGGTTTCCAAATGTTTTGCTTTTGTCCTTACAAGGAAGGAGAAAACCTCTGGAATTTTAAGTGTTTTGCTAGATGCAAATAAAGCTGGGTAGGAAATACAGAAATCTTGATGGTATCATTCCAAGGTTTTCAACTATTATTCTCCTCTGTAGATACTATATTTTCTACTGTGGTTTGGAAGATAAGGTAACAGGAAGAAAGAACGTTTGTAAGTTTCTCTCAACACCCATTTCTGACTTCCATGCCCTTTCAAGTTCAACCCATTACTGCTAGCCACATGTGGATTCAGACACTAGCAAAGCACCTTCAGCACATCATCTCTGGCATTGATGTTCATCAAGACTGAAGTCGCACTACTTTCCATCAGGATCTGCCTTTGCATTCTGCTTTCAGCTATATTAAAGAGTCTCTGGAGCACCCCTTGATTTACACCAGGGTCTCATAAAGAAAGTGCACCCAACCTTTGATTTTGCACAGCTCTCTAAAATGTGTTCTTCGTCCCCCACTAGGTATTTCTAGAATTATTGTCCCTATTTCATATGCAATACTTCCATGAGTAACTAGCCTAAGCCCTGACCATACGTTCAATCATGTGATCTCAAGATATCACATGAGAAATCTCCAGTTAATCCAGCAGGCTTAGACTGGTATCAGGACACAGGAGCTACTTCTATAAGACAAAAGTGTCCTGGTTCCGGCTGGGACAGAGTTAACTTTCTCCCCAGTAGCTTGGGGGGCATGCTGTGTTTTGGGTTTGGTATGAAAGGAGCATTGATGGCCCATTGATGCTTTGGCTGTTGCTGGGTGATGCTCGCACAGGGCGGGGGGAGCACAGCCGGGGTGGTGGACCCAGCTGGCCAATGGGGTATTCTATACCATGTGACATCATGCTCAGTATAAAAACCGGGGGGGGGGGGGCGTGTCCCCCCCCGGCGGCCTGGTGAGCAGCTGCATTGTGCATCGCCTGCTTTGTATATTCTGTTATTGTTGTTGTCCTCGCTGTTACTATTACTGTTCTATTTTGTTTTATTTCAATTATTAAACTGTTTTAACTCAACCCAGGGGTTTTCCTACTTGTGCTCTCCCGATTCTCTTCCCCATCCCACCGGAGCAGGGGTGAGTGAGCGGCTGCGTGGGGTTAAACCACAACAAAAAGTTAAGTGGTGTCAAGGCCCATTCCCAAGTCTTGAGGCCAACTGTCAGGGAGTAGCAAGAGTAAAGCTGCTCCATGAATGAGGATTAGCTGGAAGCTGAGGGTGACCACAGTGCAAGCAGTGCCCTCTCAGAGCAAGGCCTATCTGGCAGCATCTGAAAGGGTAGGCTGAGCAGGGTGCTCGTCGTCGACAGCCCTGGCCACAGAAAGCAATGGAAACAGGTCCAGGTCTATCCAGGGAGTCAGGTAGAGAAAGAGATGGGACCAGAGCCAGAACTAGAAAGGCTGCAATGTAGAGTCAAAGGCTACAATGTGGGTCCAAGGACAGGACTTGAGACAGGTAGACCTATGTAATTGTTCAGGCCAGGAATGAAGGCCCCATCATGAGCTTAAATGGAGCTCCTAGACCAATAAGCAGAAGGTGAGGCTGGTCACAGTAACCGAAGCCTGTTGGTGCACTGGGGGCCCTGACACAAACCACCATGTGCTGGCCACATGTATGCTATTAAGTGCTAATTAAATTATTTCAAGGAAACTGTTAACTCTTAGCTTCTGGGACCACGCACACTCCCAAACTATGCCTGGAAGTTGTTAGGGAAGGAAGGTACTGTTTGTCCTCAGCCAAAAGCATGTCATGGACCATTTTAACAACTCAGTTGAAAACATTATCTCACACTACAGTGCTGGAACCCTTGCCAGAACACTATTTGATTTACAGCAGCAACACAGCCTAGGAGTATAGCATTAAATATTACACTTTCATACTTATCAGGATTGAATTTCTCCTCAGTAGATGCTTACTGACATTCAGCTGAGTGACCCAAAGCAATACATCAATTTAGGTTTTAAAGAAAACTATGACAAGCAAAACAAAACAGAAGTTTCCCTTTAAAACCAATTTAATAAATAGGCTATAAACTACTCTAGGGTCTAACTAAACTCTACTCTTCCAGTTTGCCCCTTTTCTCAGCTTTGTTACTAAATCAGGTATAGCCAGTTATTTATACCACCTTACCTGGTAGCGCTGCTTGTATGTTCGCTAAGGACAATGGAATCTATTTTACCAAGTTTGCAAGCAAGCACAATAAAGAAATCATTTCAGTATCACTTCCTAGCTATTTATAGGATACCACATATGGAATATAACAAGTGGAATGAGGAAAGAGTTCAGAAATGTAAGAAAGTTGAAAAGATAAAAAAGCGCATGGCTAGAAGCTGAGTTCAGACAATGAGCCACAATACACAACAAAAATTGAGATCTAGATTCACCGTAAGCAAAAACACTACAAAAGAACGCCGATAATAATAATTACTCTGTAAAACTATTTTGCAGGGCTGAAATGAAACTCAGATACATTTAGGGTGAACACTGTTGTTCATATTGCACAAAACCAGCAAGGATTAAAAATTGTATTTTGTATTGAATATTCGAGTAGCAGGGTATTTAAAACTACACTCCTTAACATATGTTATCTTTCCTTCTTCCCATGGCTGAAGACCTTATGTGGTACATGCAGGAGTCAGCAGATGGCACCCATGGCACTTGATACAACCAGAGCATACACATTCTGATGTCCTTTAGTTCACACACAGTAGATTATTCACAGAAAGTGTGATTTTTTTTCTGTACCAGCCAGGATTTTCCTTTATACAGTGTAAATATTCTAAGTAGGTATAAATTAAGTTTATCTTCACTATCAAGGTGACTTGCTGCATGATTATTAGGTGCAAGGAGAGTTCAGAAAGAAGCAGAACAGTGCTTTTCACTTTCATAATTTTAATCTTAAATTCCCCAATATTGGGTTTTTTTACCCAGTTTTCAGAAGGGATGCATCTGTGTGAGAATCCCAGTTTCAAATACTCTCCTTCAACCCTACCCACACCTAAGATATGACTTCAAGAAAAAAGAAAAAACCCAACCCACATACAGATGGTGATTCAGGTGTACCATAAAGCTCAAAAACACAGAAGGCATTAAAGATAATCTAAAGTTTTCCTAAAAATCAGTATCACAGAATACTGACACAACCCATGTTTTATAGGTCTGGGGTTAATAGCAGTCCATATGCTACAAGAATGTGGAAAAAGGATAGCTGAAGGTCCTTCAAAAGCAAGGTAAGGTAGGGAGGGCATTAACTCCTACTGCAGAAGTAGAAGAAAAAGCAAGGTAGGTACCAAATATTTCAAGGAGATCAGCCTATCCAGAAACTGTATACTGCATATTTGCAGTACATATAAAACACAAGATCCTAAAACAGTCACTGTCCTCACATGACTTTCAGCTTACGAAGAATTTTCTGAGAATCCAGCGTCTGTTAATATTTGTGTTTGGACTCCACCCCCCGCCATTCAGATATACTACCAGGAAGTAGGTGGTGGTTGTTTTTTTTATGTTGGAATAATTCTCATTCAGAGTGCAGATCTGTGCAAGACCTACTAACATGAAAAAAAAAAAAAAGAGAAAGAAGGGTGGAAAAATAAGGATTATACTGGGAATGGAAGATACGAGTTTCAGAAAATTCTCATCTTATTTTGTAATGTATTCAGTAAAGGTATTGATAAGGCATACATCCATCTCTTTCTGGTTTAAGACTCTGACAAATAACAGATAAGGATTTAATTCTTAGACCTGAAGTAAATACATGAAATGCAGATACATAGTTTGGACAAGCTATTTTAAATGGTTGTTTTCTTGTCACTACATAATGTCAATCTGATCATACATTTTAGGTCAGCAGAAAGACTACAATCCAATAGGGTTTTGAATAGATAATCTGAACTATGCTTCAGTAAGTGACAGTTACCTCCACAAAAATTTCTCAGAATTTAAATACATACACAGGACACTGCATTTGCTATATGTAGGTCATAAACCAGCAGGGAGTCAGAAAAGCTTCAGTTTCAAAACTGTAAGGGTGATAGATAATCAGTAATGAATAAAACAATTTCTTTGGGTAAGACTTATTAAAAGTTATAAGCTTTATTATTTAAATCACTTGAAATGGAATATAAAAAAGGAAGACATTATCTTCCTATGAAACACTCCTGTACCATTTGTGCTACGTGTTTCTCCCTTTAACTGCAAGACAAATGGGAGCAATTAGAATGCTCATAGCAGAAGCAGCTGTATTACAGAGCACACAGCAGATATAATGGACACTATGTTTAAAGAAACACCTGAAATGAACTGGTCGTAACAAGGAAGATTTGTAGTTGCAGATACAAAAGATAAGGGGATTTACAGAAGGACATGGGAAGGAAGGACAGCATAACACCATTCTGTGACATATGTCTGCAGTTCCTGTTGACAACAGCAGATTTTAAAGGAATTTGGCATTGTCCATGACCAAAACCTTTAAGTCAGATGGTGAGAAGCAGCCACGCGCATTTATTCGGAGGAATAAGATCACTAGCAGATAAGAACAGAATGGGTCTAGAAGTTATTCATTTAAGTATTTATATCATTATATAACCTGAATTTTCTCTTTGCTTGTTAAACATTCTTGGGGGAATCCACCCAAAAGCTTTGCAAAGGCAAGAAAATGAAAGCAACCATTGTCAAAAGAAAGTAAACTTGCTAATATATATTAAACATGTTTGATATGGCACAGGAGCCCAGCCTCTGGATCAGTACAGTGTCAGTACTCTCAATTTGTATATGGCCCTGTCCCAGGAACTGAAGGAAAACCAAATAAAAATAACTCCAGTTTCCAAACTGGCAGAAGGCTGATCTAGAAAGCCCTGTGGCTTGATGCAACACAATCTCAGCCATGTGAAATACGCCTTCCCTTCACTTCAATATTGGTGGTATTTCAGCCTGAGTGAACTGACTGTATTTTCAGTCAGGGATACCATGGACTCCAGCTGTTAAATGCAAAAAAAACCCCAAGGCTTTCAACAAGAAATATCTTGAGAAAGAGATAAATAATCACCATTCAGAATTAGTTCCAGTAGCATTAAATGCAAAATTTCTAAATGAGTGCATGCAGCAGTCTTACAATGTCTTTATGCTTTTTAGACTAACTGCAAAACCAGTTAAAGACAACACATACTGATTTGACTCTACCCTGCCGCAGTGTAATAGATGCCTTCATTACTCTCTTGCCAGGGATACTGTAATTTCTTTTTCCCATCCTACTGTCATCTTAACTTCCAGCTCATTAGTCTCTATCCCATGGAAAAGGTTTCTCTTATCCCTCTGAGACATACACATTACTTCTACCATATCTCCAATGCCTCTGCTTCTGTATTAAGTTTCAAAGCCCAGTACAAAAGTCATGTAATTTAAGCAGGGTAAAGTGTCCATAAAATGCAATCAAATTAGAACAAAATAACCTACAGTTAAAAGTAATCACATTAAAGCAAGACAATAAAAAAGTACAAAATACATTTTTAAAACCATTCATGCACTCGTAGTATGCAGGAAACTAAAAATTTGAACAAACTCCTCAGCTGAAAGAGTGGTATAGTATATCAGTAGATCTGTTGCCTGGGGATTGGATCTGAGAACACAGCCGGAGAGAAATCCTTGCAGTATTGCAGCAAATGCCAAAACTTCCATCAACCACAAAGAAGCATGAATTTATCTGGCACAGAAGAAAACATGTTTTCAAATGCACAGAACTAATTGATAACTCATTTCACCTTGATTCAACTCTGAATAAGACCTCTCACCATTGTGCTCCATTCTATTGCAGAATTTGTCTTAACCAATGCCACAATTTTAAAGCTGCTATCTCTCTTCTCTCACCTTCCAGTATCCCTCATTTTCTAAGACTACATTCCTTTTCAAGCATTACTTTTTTCCTACCTCTATTAAGCGTTATTCGATTTATTGATTACATTAAACTCTGGTACAGTGTTCTTAACATATACTTTGTATGAAACATTTGAGAAATTCCCTTAAATAACTGGTACTTGTTTTAAATTTACTGTTTTGAATGTGATTAAGCCAGAACGTAGCAATGTCTTTATGCATTGATAATGAAGGCTGACCTTCATTTAGAAGCCTTTTCCTTGGGCCAGAAAACTGATATCAGAACTTGTGGATGGATTAGGACCTCTGATGGTATTAAAATAAGGAACAGCTGCTGCCTTAACCACATTAGAATGGCTTTACTGAACTTTTTGATTACTGTCAGCTAGAAAAACAGTATTTTTGTTGACTTCAGAATGACAGTTTGCTGGAGAGAGAAGGACAAAACTGTGTTTGATTATTAGCACATAAGAACTACCTAGTGGAACAAACCAAAGACTTGTCTATAGACTACATATAGGCAGCTTTTTCCTTTGAAAGATGTAGCTCTTGCTTGTGTCAGCAGATACTGGAAGGGTTGACTTCTTGCTTGTGTCAGCAGATACCGGAAGGGTTGACTTCTTGCTTTAATACGCACTGTGCCAACATAAAAGCTTCAATTAGATGCAAGGAAGTTCCTGTAGAAATCATTGCCGTGGTTTATTCCAAGTGTGACCTGGTGTCTATCTTCTTGGCTTTATATTGCTTTACAAAAACATGCCACATCTTAGATTGCCAGACAAGAAAAAAAACCAAAAAAAACTCAGGAGTAACACTAGTCAAGAATAGCAAGTATCACTAGTTACCATAAATCAAACCCTCTCAAACTTGGTAAATAGGAAATGGCATAAAATTGCATGGAGAGATTGCTGCTAGGTTCTCTTGCTTGTCATCTCAGAAAGCAACATATCCTGCTATCATCCTGGAAAAAAAAGGCTCAGTATTCCATGTGCACACAGTCAAACTCCCAAATATTTCAAGCAGGATAATCAGAAGGAAAAAACCACCACCAACAAAACTTCTCTGCCAGCAGAAATCCTTGGTTGAACTCCGTGTCCCAGCTGACACTGGTAGCAAGTTCAGAGGAAAGGCATACTAGCCTCGGTGTTCCAGGCCAGATCTAGACTTCCTCAAAGATCAAAAGGCATTTGAGTCCAGGAATTTAGTTCAACCTATTACAGACAACTGCAAAGTGTAATCTTAATCTAAATTTGTACAGTGTTTCAGGATATCTAAATCAGACCTACCCACATTATCCTACAATGTCCATTGGGCTAGAGAAAGGAGTAATTAACAGAACAAGTCTTTACTGACTTCAGATAAGACCTTGCAATTCCCTCTGGCTCCCTCTGGCATGTTTTCTCATGCCACAACAGAAGGTCCTTATAAACCTTGGCATGGATTTACCAACACCTTTCTTAAAACATCTCATTATTCAAAACTCTGTATATTTTAGCAGAACTGATAAGAAAATTATATTCCTGTACAAAAAAATTGAAATACTTACCCTGAATGATCCTCTCCCAGGAAAGATTTCCCACCCACCCTGTTTTTTTGAGATAACGCGTTCCCTCTAGACTGCAGAGTAGAGCATGACTATAGAAAGCCAACACTAGAAGAATTTTTCCACAGTTGTTCTTAAGGAGAAAAGTACGTTTCCAAATTTAAAAAGCAGATAGTAGCTGCTGTCTTGTGTGTTCTGGAAAGAACATTAATCAGTTTATTTTTGTAATTTACAAACAACTAGTACAGTTAGATGCTTTGAAGCACTACTCCAGATTTCAGCTGCAGCAAATACAGGCCTACCTTTAACCCAGCTGGTCTTTTGCCAGGCACGTTCTCCCATCGAAGCAAGGGCATTTGTGCTACCAAGCACCCTGTGCAAGGATAGGAAAATAACCCCAAGTGCCGTATAAATTATTAGACAGCATCCACATTACAGACAGTGGCGTTTCAGACCCAGAAATACTTGTTACTTTTTTTTGGTTGGTTGGTTGAGGTTTTTTGTTGCTTAAAAAAAACCCAACACATCTTCAGAGCAGGAATTGAACATTGATTGAATTGAGGAATATTTGGAGCTTGGTAATTCCTGGATGCCAACAGGATAACTGTGGCCAAGTATACCTTCTACTTGCATGGGATGAAGTGGGCATACGCATAGATTCAACTTGACCATACTGTTTCAACTGCACAATCTCAGTATGCCCTTTGTGTTTCTTCGAAGGCTATCAAATCATAAGGCTTATGCATTTTTCCAGAAAGACAGTAGAAACGCTGAAGCCTCTCAGTAACAGCCAGAACCACTTAAGAAGGAAGACAGAAGGAATACCTAAACCAGACTAGACTAATGACTCCTTACAGTTCCATTACAAATCCTGCAGATCACCTCAGAGAAAATTAGTGTCAGACTCTATATACATACATAAATACATGAGCTGCCTTTAGTACCCCTCAGCAAGTTGTCTTGTTAACAGCAACAAGAGCAACCTTAAATAATCTCCTTATATATATGTATACACAGATATGTATTAATTTTGCACTAATATGCAAACCACACCAATCAAAACGAATTCATTTTCTTCCCCCGAACCAGAATGAACACTCAATAGATCCCAATGTCAATGAAGGTTAACTTCGCTACTGCCCTTTCTCTAGCAAAACCTCAGCTCCTTAATGTTTCTGTGGTTCTACAATCCTAGGGAGTTCCAGACACTCATATGCTTTGTGGATCTTAGTGCCAGTCATGTTTAGATAGCTCATATGATACAGTATGTCCAACTTCATGAAGTGACTGCTTTTCTTATCTGAGCTCCTCAACTTAACTCACAACTGACCTGTATGTAAAGCACAGAAACAACAGCAGTACAGAGGAGCTGTTACGCCAGCATCCCATTCCATGTGTGAATACATAGTTAACTAACAAGGTCCAGCAGCTCTACTATAGCAAGTAAACTAAGGTAGATTTATGAATGACAAATATCAACAGCTCTTTTAGGTTGTAGAGAGGACTTATATAATGCGGCTGGAAAAGTTGGGATTATCCAGCAGTCAGATGCAGAGCATGAAAGTTCATAGGTGTTTTCAGCTGAAATACTGTATTACACTGATACGGTTCACAGATAAAGTATTTGAAATGAGTTAGAGAATAATGCCATGGAAAATGAAATTTTTAGAATGCATACTTCTCAGAGCAAGAACAGCTTCCTATAGCTATATTTTAGTGTCTCCATGATCACACAAAAAAAGTAGTTCTTGGATGTCTGTAAACTACCACCCAGCAAAGAGTGCAAGATAGGATTCCCAGAGGGCAGCTATGATTCGTGAAGTGCTGAAGGACACTGCTCCTGCAGCCTTTCTTTGCAAGCTCTCTGCATCTAATAAAATAAAAATACATATACAGTGTATACTAAAGAACACTTCAATTTTTACAGAATGACAAGGAATAACATTCATCCCATTTATAAAGCAGAACAAAACAAAGTAGGTAGAGATTCCACAGCACAAGGCACGGTCTGCTTCAAGTGGCAGTTTCTGATAATGTTATCGTATCAACGGACAACAACCTTAAAAGGTAGAAAAACTGAAAGTAAAACAAAGCAACAGCAAAGTGTACCAGGAAAGCAGAATGAAGCCTGCATTCCTTTCCAGCCTTGGAGCAGTGACTTCATCTTTGCTAGGGTGACCTTCCACTGAGTCCAGGCTTGAATACTAATATTAGCCTAAAAAGAAGTGTGCCATCCTCTAAATATAACGATGACTCAACACCTAGAGGCTTCAGTGACGTGATATGACCAAAGAGGTTCTGACTTCACAATCTAAGTTTTTAAAAATGAAGTCAAAAGGAACAGATCTTCCCCTGCAGAAACAAAGACTGCCTCCTAGAGCATCTTCTTGAATTAGCCTGTAGGAAAAGGGAACCAAAGAAACATTTCGCACATGGCAGCAGACACACCGGCTCCACTTTAAAAGGAGTGCTGAACAGACACATTTCAATTATATGCTTCAGAGTCAAAGCTTCAGTAAGAAGTTTCAGTTCCAGAATTAACACATAAAAGTTAAAGACAACACATCAGACCACTGAACAGTCCAGTGTCTTTTACTGCACCTTAAAAATAAAAATAGCAGTATGAAGATATGCTTTGTTGAGAAAGCTGAATGCAAGTACAAAGGAAAAAAGCCTTTCCAAGTAAGGCTACAGAGTTCTCGTAAAGCATCATCCTTGGACAAATATTCCAGCACTCACTTGAGGTAGCCTTAAATCTTTTTCAAGGCCCAAGCTCAATAATACATCTTAAAAAAAAAAGTCAAAGGAAGTCTAACATAGGCTTCTCTAGTAAAAGCAAGTAGTCATATAACATATGTAAATAAAGTTGTAATGTGAAAGAATCCCTTATGAAAATAGTAACTGTTTTCATAATAAAGTCCTTCCACTAAAGTAGGATTCTCTTTTCCATTGACTTGTTAGTTCAACTTCTTTCCTCCTCCCTTCCCCACCCCACCTCCATCAAGCTCATGGTTCAGGAAATGCATTTTTAATCACCTTCATTCCCCAATCTTGCATTCACACATTGACCCTCCTCATCAGAAGAATCAGGATACACCAACATATGTTCACAGAATTACAGACTGGTGGAGGTTGGAAGGGACCTCTGGAGGTCATCTTGTCCAACCCCCCTGCTCAAGTAGGGCCACCTAGAGCCAGCTGCCCAGGACCATGTCCAGACAGCTTTTGAATACCTCCATGGAGGGAGACTGCACCACCTCCCTGGGCAACCTGTGCCAGTGCTCAGTCACTCACAGTAAAAAAGTGTTTCATGATGTTCAGAGGAAGCCTCCTGTGTTTCAGTTTGTGCCCATTGCCTCTGTCCTGTCACTGGGCACCACTGAAAAGAGCCTGGCTCTGCCTTCTTTGCACCCTCCCTTCAGGTGTTCATACACACTGATAAGATACCCCCAAGCCTTCTCTTCTCCAGGCTGAAGAGTCCCAGCTCTCAGCCTTTCTTCATAGGAGAGATGTTCCAGTCCCTTCATCATCTTAGTGGCCCTTCTCTGGATTCTCTCCAGTATGTCCATGTCTTCCTTGCACTGGGAAGTCCGGAACTGGACACATGTTTGGTCACTGTATTTTCTCATGCAGAAATAATAATAATATCCCTTACTGGTTTGAATTACATTGGCAAGAAAAAGCACTTAATGGACTTTGGCTATCATTTCCTAGGCAGCTCCACCGTAACTAAAATGCTTAGAAACTGATTAATCATTCTTTAGCTGAAATACAACTATCAAGTTTAATAGGTGCTCCTTCCAATTTGAGCCAAAATAGTGGAAAAAAGTAGAGCATACAGCCTGAGGAGACACATCCTTCCCTCGTGTAAGCATATTCTAACAGTGACAGTTTTGTGTAAGCATCTCCTGAAGCATTACAGCATCTGAAGAAACTGTCTTGAGAGACAAAGATGCTTCACTTTGACAGTGTGCTTACCAGTTTCAGCCTGAAGGAAGTTACACAGTCACGTTACAGAAAGGATGGTTTTACAAAACAGTGATATATGCACAAGAGCACAACAAAAGGGTTAACCCTCAGGCTTTCTGGATAGTATGTGCAGAAATTAACTGTTAAAACACACACATATCCACCCTTAGGAGTAATCAGAGTCATGCCCTTCGGCTCACCACCACAATTGCTTTATCAGGAAAGATAAAGAGAGCAGCATCTCCCATTCAGTCACACTATCAGACAAAAATAACAGTCTCAATTTTGCCATATCTTGCTCACGTAAGCAGTCCCATCAGTTTTTCCAAGAGACACATGGCAAATCCCAGGGTTTAGGAGAAATTTTATTTTTAGCTTCTTTACAATAAGACTTCCATGACACAACCAAGTCAGTGCTGTACACTCCAAAACACCAAAAAATCTGCCCATACCGTTAACAGGCTATATGCCAAAACAAACGATCAGAGCACAGGACAGCAATGGGAACACAGCTGAATGTGATCCCAGCTTTGCAACAGGCCTGTTGGATAATCTACTTCTTCAAGACGTTGTTCTTCCTTAAAAACTAAGAAGCTCAATATTTTCTAGTCACATTGTGAAAAAGGTACAATTTCATTTTCTGTACAAAGGAGCTGACTGTCCATGATGGGAGTGGACATAAGCAAAACCATCTCCCTTCAGTTGTAGCAAGCTGTTAGTGCATTGAAGCTGCTAAGCCATCCTATGCAAATCCTTAAATGCCCAGATTATCGACCCAGCTATCCAGGGCATTCTCCTGACCTAAGCAGAGATTTCTTTCCAAGAACACAGGTCTGAAAGGTAGGGAAATATTTTTTGACATATGCTCTGTTACTGTAGCAAAATCAGATACATGTAGCTAGTACTAGTCTATATTCCCCCTTTCTTCTGCCAGTGTTTAAGATCAGGCAGTCACTCCTGAGCAGCTTCCTTTAAGCCAGATGGCAACACTCATCTTCAGATCCCAGGGCCCACAACTCTTTAGACTCACTCTGTCTATGTTGAGACTTTAGGATGCCAGCCAGGAGAAAACTCAAGCCTGGCCCAATACAGTTTCTCTATCTGTAAAGTGGCCTTGAGCTGCAAGAATTCCTCATCTTCAGAAAATGAAGGTGCAAACTCAGGCTCCCTACAGATACTATCATCACTCTTGGTAGACAAGACAGAATCCTTTAAGAAGCGCTGTACAGCCACATGATATTGGTGAAAGGGTGTATCTGATACAGGACACAGTAAGAACAGACAAAGCGAACAGCTTATCTACAGTGCAGGAGTGCAGTGCAGCTAAGTGTTCCTTCGGAGTTGCTGCAAGCCTGTACTCAAGCACAAACTGGAATTTACCCTATATCTGATACAAAGTAGTTAAATGCCTTCAAATTAAAACAAAAATATTTAAGGCATTTGCTTTTAAAACCTATCTTTAGTGAGGATATTGCTTAGATATTTGTGTGTTAAAAGTTTGAACTTGACAGTTCAGCCTCTTAGACACTTCAGGTAATGTAACTCCAAAGCTGTCAGCATGAATTCTTTACATTAATACTGTTACATGCCAGAGCCACTCAGAAATTTATATATTTAAATATTATTTATGCAGCAAGTTCACACATCAAATCAAAACAACCATTTACAATGACAGGTTTCTCTGGCTTTCTTTACTAGCTAACTTGTAACTTCCAAACCAATCATACCTCCATTTTCCTCCTAAAAATGTAGGTCAGGAGTAAAAGTCAAAGATACATTGCAAAAACTTCACTTTCTTTAGAATAACACAATGAAACTACAGTAGATATAACCATTACTGTAGTATGTTTTTTAAAAAGTTAGTGTACCACTACATATACATTGGATCAATATATAATTGAAGATATGACTGTTAGCACCATTTATGAATTGTGCTTGTGTGAGACTTTAAACTTTAGCTTAGTAACTTGACAATATTTTATATTGAATTCATGTATGCTCTTATCCTGCAGCAACAGTTAATAATAGAAAGGATTACGGGTATTAATCAACTGGGAACACAAGTTCATGTTCTACATGAATAATAAAAATCATAATCAGCTCCCCAGGTCCTTGGATTTAATGAGAAATCTGAAGGTAATCCCATCTAGTTAAATATAGACTTACGGGAGTAACTACTTACCTGCAAACAGAGCTGTTCAATCCACGTCACTGACAGATAGTATACAGACATGCACACGGAACAGAATATCCACCTCCACAACCCAGCTGCTATTCTTAAGACACATCCTTAAGTTCTGCAAGTCTTTGGGGATTGCTATCCCACATACTTACATAATCACCCATTCCATTTTCTAACTAAGCCATCAGCTAAATACTAGAATACAGCTCTCAAAAGGGAAAGCTCAGGAGCAAGTGGGGATAGAATCTCTGCAGGATGAAGAGAGATTCTCTAGTTCTAGGCAGGCTTCTGTCTTCTTCCTTTAAAACTGGACCTTTTAACTTTAGTTAAGTTCATTACCAGATGGTTATAAAATTCCACAAAATGGCACAACATAAATGCAAGATGGTTATTAGCAAAAGGACTTAAATACAATAAAATGGTGCACTGTTTTCCAAGATTGCAATTTAGAGTATAGAATTTTTTATTTATATATAAATATGACCATTTTATTTAGTGCTGTGGTATGAACTTTTATTTTCTTTTAATCTGTATTACTCAAACATACAGAAGACATCATTATGGAAGACAAAGATGTCTAAAAAATTAAACCCAAACAATTCCACTTATGCAGCCTCAACAGATATCACTTTCAGTACCTTTAACAGGAAGCCTGTACCCTTAGAAGTCTTGTTTCATTTCCGTTTCATCTGGTAATTTCCCCACTAAAGACCTGTTGTCCATCCTAGCCAGCTTTGGTCCCAGTGAATCTGTAGTTTTATCTGGATACATCATCAGCCAGTTCCAGCCAAAACCCACTTTAGCACTGCTAGCTTGTTTCTGAATTGAAGATTCTAGACAAGACACTCAAGTAGCCTCAGATGTGCCTATAACAATTCGCCTAGACTAATTTCATCATACAATAAAGCCCCAAGCTACTGGTTTTATATTCCTGACATCTCCATCAGGAAGAATACTAGGCTAAGAAACAGGAACTAAACACTTCCTGCAAAAGTTGAATTTTTTTTTTTATTTTAAGAGGATATTGTTTTCAACATACTGTTTTAGACTAAATGCAGAGTCAAAAATATTCTCATGCAGTTCCTCTTGTCCTTGTTCTATCATTCATTTTAGATTTTCCAGATAAAATAGTATTTCAGATAACTTAAAACATTTGAGATGTTATCGCTCCCTACAACTACCTGAAAGGGTGTCAGTCTCTCCTTCCAAGTAACAAGTTATAGGAGGAGAGGAAACGGCCTCAAGTTGTGCCAAGGGAGGTTTAAATTGGATATTAGGAAAAATTTCTTCACGAAAAGGGTTGTCGAGCATTGGAACAGGCTGCCCAGGGAAGTGGTTGAGTCACCATCCCTGAAGGTATTTAAAAGACGTGTAGATGCGGCACTTAGGGACATGGTTTAGTGGTGGACTTTGCAGTGTCAGGTTAACGGTTGGACTTCATGATCTTAAAGGTCTCTTCCAACCTAAACAATTCTATGATTCTATGAGAAAATAGAAGAAAAGCAGCCTCCTATCATAGTGGTATGTGATCAGCAAGTGGGAGAAACTTTCGCATGTTTAACTTTGCCACCTCCATCATGACATGGTTGCTATGAAGACATGTACTGACACTTCAGTATTCTGCAAATCTGAACAAAAGAAAAACATTTTTGTTCATCATAGTTTACAAAAAGGCTTTTAAGCTCTTGAAATAAACGTCATGGCAGAGTGTTGTTGTCACCTTAGAAAGAACTCATATTTGTGATCCAGTTTCTTTGTACAAGACAGATTAAAATACCTATTCCATTGAAACTGCAATAAACACAAACATAAGGCATATGTTTCTCTTACATTGAAAATATAGAAACTGACACTGTACCTTACTGTCCTCATCTTCAAACACAGACTGGTGAACATTACAAGCAAAGAGAGAATTCGGGAGATCGTTGAAGTCAATTATTTCATTAAAATCTTCCTCTGCAAAACATCTCTTTAAATCGTTGTCTCCATTTATAGAGTAGAGTAGGAACTGTCCTCCATCCTCCGGGATGCAGCCATAGTGACCAAGGCCTCGCATTCCAAAGAAGTACGAGTCTCCCCTCATCCCTGGCAGCATGGAGAAGAGAGACACAGTTACACTACGCTTTTAAAAATATCACATACACAACCCAGAAATCCTTAGTTTGGGGACTTAGTTTGTAGAAAGTGTATTTCACACTATTTTAAGGCAGCAATTGACCTTGAAACAGGGCACTAAGACTAGTTTCACCAAGGCTCAAATAGGAACTTGCTTTAATTTCATTTATTAGCACAGAAAAGACCTAACCATATCAACACAAGCTGCTGAACACAACCAGAAGCAAGGCATTACTTAAGTGCCCCATGCCCTAAAAGAAAATACATGTTGTATTTGGATTTGAGAGAATCATGTTTGTTACTGGGAAGGCAGGCTGGTGCTTCCGAGCTTGCAGTCAGCTTAGAGAGAAAGTGTAATGCACTGCATAAGAAAATTAAAATAACTTTAAAAGTTATACCAGGCATCAACTCAAAGAAAAAAAATAGAAGACCCTGTTGGAAAGTAGCGTGAACACAGAATCATTGAAAAATAGTACAACCAAGACACATCACTATTACAAAGAATAAAGCCAGTTTTTTCTACAGTTTAAGGACAGAACGTACCCTGTTTTTCCATGCCCGATAGCAATTTCTTTCTTTGCATCTTAATCACATTAGGAAGCAAATAAAAAAAGCGAAGGGAAGAGTGGACTCAAGATATGATTCTGACCACCTTTGAGGAAGATCCTGCTAACTTTGGAGCCTTTACCCCAAATCCATCAGAGTAGAAAGATAATTTTAAGACACACTGAAGGACACAGAAGTAACAAACCCATACACCAAACAATATCCTTACTGTTGATACAAGAGTAAACTTCATACCAGCCAAGCGGAGTAAGTAAAAGTCCAATTAATTACCAGTGTGTTCATTACTATAAATTCAGGTATTTATCATGGCTAGTGTAGACAATCCTTAGTACACATGTATTAGATATCAACCTATAACCTTTACAGAGCTCCAGTAAGCTGACTAGAAGCTATGCTTCTGGAATAATTAATTCTCTTATATTTTTGTTTCTTTCAATAACAATATGTAATCATTGGCTGCTTTTTCTCCTCATAACATAAGGAGTTAGAGTTACATAAACACAGTGTGCTCATCTGTTTCAGATTTGCCCTTGCTCTATTGTGTACTTGCTATTCTCTATAAATAGTTGTAAATATTAGTTCAAATACACTATTTAGGACTACTGTCCAAAATTAAACCCTATGGGCTTATTTAGACTTAATCTCACTAAAGCAAAGCTAAATTGTAGAGTTAATTTGTCATGCCTGTGCCTTTCCTATAACCTCATTTCTGCCGCAGCTCTGAGATAACATTTGATCAATGACAGCGCACATCATTCCATAACCTTATATTACAGAAATGTCAGTAATTGTTATTGCTGAAGTCTCAGGGCTAACAACAGAAGTCCTCAAGAGAACAAACTAAAGTCATGCTCAAAAGTATCAGTCTGGAGCACTGAGTCCACACTTACCACGCTCTCAGATCACGTGATAGAGACAGATTTATTAGCCAGTATTAGTCAGAACAAGCAAGGTTGGAAGGGGCCTGCAGAGGTCAGCTAGTCCGAACCACAAGGTCAGACCAGGATAACTCAGATAACCTTGTCCAGAGGTAAATGTCGTACAGCAATACCACTCATAGTGCATATAATGATCTGCAGAGAGCTGGTAGGTCACAAGATCTTAGCTGTCCTCCTTTTCCAGGTACTAAAATACGTTACACAGCTAAAAACAGAATAGTCTCCTAGTCCTGTATTCTGTGCATGTAATTTATGAGGGAGGGATTTAAACGAACAAGGATGCAGTGTTGTAAGGAAGCAGGTGTAATGTGAAAGCCTCAGGCCAATTACTGTGTCAACCTGACAACAGGTTTTTACACTATCAAATACATGCTAGTATTTTCACCAACTCAGTGACATTAGCACAACTATCTCCAACTAATTTCAGTTTAGGAATTCAATTCTAACTGTGAAAAAAAGCCTGAACAAATGACGGAGGAGGTGGCTAGAACTTCAACAGTATACATTAGTGTATAGGAACTCCATATTACAGCAATATTGCCTCTGGTATTTGAACCAACTCACTTAAGCCTAGTATTACCACACATTTCAGTGTAATCATACCCAAATAAGTACTATAAAGAAATCCTCACAGCAGCCACTACTGGGGTAGAAACTTAAATTCAGAATGTATCAGAATGTAGCAGAAAATATTAATAGATCATCTACTCCAAATGCAATCATCTCTAAATGTGTTTGCCGTCATGTCTAGCCTATGTCAAAATTAGATTCATTGCTTTCACGTTTATGAAAATAAACCTCAAGCCTGGTATGTTACAAACTGTAACTTACATGGCAGAGCAGACTTTTGCCAGTGAGTACGAAGTATTTCATTCACAACAGTCAAATTACTTGCAGTCAGTGAAGATACTGAGTATTTTATAGTCACACCGGGTAAAACCCTTCTTCCCCCACAAGCATTAAGCGGGAAGAGTCCACTCAGCAGAGAGGGATGTTTCAAAGCCAACTTTACACAAGACAAGAGGATTAAGATGACACAAGCTGATACGCAAAAGTTGTAGGAATTTGGATTATGAATTAACACTCAATAAGCATTCTAGTGAGAAGAGGGGAGATTAGACAGAACTGGGAGTAGTGAATGTCCTAGGGTATAACGGAACAGGAATCCGCTGGCTGAATGGAACTTGGAAGCAAAGTAGAGTAACAGAGGCAATACAGTACATTGATTTGTTTTCCATACACATCTCTAATTATATTAGCTGATTTCTAAAGCTGTACTTTTTAGTCTAATAAATAAGCTTCACTTTCACAGTAAAGTATGATAGTAATGTTAAAGATAACTTCATGGCAGCTAACAAATTTCATACATCCTGTTCAACAATGCATAACAAAGCTATTAGGGTGTGCTATTAGAGAAGTAAAGAATCTCAATATTATCAACAGAAGTCAGAAAAGTCTACAGGTTTCTTCACTAAACTGTTGTTTATTTTTTTCTCCTGGGAGAGCGATATTTTAAGATACTAGATAGCAAAGGAAGCTTTTAAGTTAAGACTTAAGCAAAACCACTATGACAAGCAACAAAACAGAACAGGTTTAAGTTACAACCATGAAGTTCAGGTTTTTAACCATCTTAGTTGGCAATAAGGAAGTGAGCATACACTATAGCTGGCGATTCTACAATATATAGGCTTCAAAGTCCATCTGAGACTAAAACTTAATAAATACTCTTACATTATATAGCAGTAGTTTTGCTCTGCTAGAGCTCTTTAACAAGAAAGCTTGCTCCTTTTTTCAGTCAATTCTTGAGACAGATTTGCTCAGTGGGACTTGGGTATTGACCAAGTCTTCTTAAGAAAGTCACTGTCTTGCATGCCTTTTGACCATCTCTTTTTCAAGACCTGTAGGTGTAGGTGGGTGTGTATACATGCACATGCCTCTTCTACACTTAAGATATACCCAGAATTCTGATCAGTCTTCCCTCCACTAGCAAGTCAACTTACAATACTCTGATTATTAAATCCTCTACCCAGTTTAAGATGGGACCTGCACAGTTAAGAACATCACTATGGAATAACTATTGTACAGCAAAGTAAAACCTGTGAAACAAGGGCCATGTATTGCACAATATTAAGCACAGCACCACAACTAATAAGACATATGTAGTCCCCAAGAGAAATAAACTGCCTATGAGCCTGAGCTCAGTGATAATCAGAGGGGACAAACATACTTGAATCAACAATGTTTGTCAGCACACTTCAAGCCCTTGGGCTGCAAGTTCAGACTCTGACTGGACAAACTAGCACTTCTGCCAAAAGATGCAACATAATCTGTCGTGCACCTCAGGCTTTTCACATCTAACACCAGTCACTTCCTACACAGAGACATGCCCCACACTACCTTTTGTAGTGGAGAAAGCATCTCCTGCTCCGATGCATGGCACAACCGCACAAACTGATTCAGTTAAAGGAAGAGACCAGGCCTAAGGAAAAAAGTTTGGGTTTAACTCCATTAGGTAGATAACTGACCCGATTCATATCATGGCTGCGTAAATGTTTGTAGCAACCAGAAAAAAGTGGGCAAAGCTTTTTGGGAATGAACAGGACAGCAAAGGTTAGGATTGTACTTTCCAGCAACTAATCTACTTAAAGCATTCATGAAATTATAGTCTGAGTTTTCATAGCTCTGCATGAACTTCATAATGAGTTACCACATCAGATGTTATTTTCAGCCAGCCACGAGCTGGAATTCTTACTTTTTTCCTGCATTATTTATACTGTTAGACATATATAAAACAAATCATAACTACATATCCTTCATTATGTCCGTCAAACACCTTAAGGCTCAGGTGTGGTGGTGTTTTGTGGCTTCTTTGAATTTACTTAGCCACTTCAAGCAATCCCCTCTCAAAAAATGTTCTCTTTCCAATTCTTCTACTAATTTAGAACAAAAGAATTTACATTTCAAATGCCTTAAAACAATTAATTCTAAATCATGTATAATCCATGAACTGGATTGCCATGCAGAGGGACCTGGACAGGCTGGATCG
>NW_009204239.1:0-2947 GCF_000690835.1 Fulmarus glacialis
AGTTTTTCGGAGACGACTTCGTTTCACATAATGTTTCAACAATTAACAGTAATTAATTTTATCACACAAAAAGAATAGTTTCCCCTTTCCTTCCTTCTTTACTCCTCTAAATTTTCACTGTCTATGAAATAAAATGTTCCCTAAAATTGTGTTGCAAAGACAAGTTGAATTGATTGACAGAAATCTCAAGGGAGGCAAAGTTTGTACACTAAGATAGTGAAAACTTTTCTTATAACATCAAGATTTACAGTGTAAATTTGTGGTTCATTAACTGGGATAGTTGTAATGAGTAGTAAAAACGTGGGATTACAGGGTATCAAGCCAAGGACTCAAAGCTCCTAAGTACCTAATTCCAGTCTACTGCAATCAGAGAGATAATGAACTTCGTTCCTTAACAAACCAAATTCTAGTTTACAACATTTTTGTAATTTTGATCTTTTCTTTCTGACTAGAAGCATAACTCAGTTCAAATATTATGAGAAACCATTTCATCAGAGATTTGGAAAGTTTTAAATCTGTCCTCACAATAGTTTGAAGGGCAGGGGCTTGTATGTTATGCAAAAGTCAGGAAAGCAGGAATATATTAATTCTTAAAAAAAAGCATGTTGAGGACAAAAGTCAGGAGAAAGTAGAGGAAGAAAGAGGAAGACGGAAGAACAGAATTACAGATGGCAAAGAGCTTTGAGGACTGAGGATTTTCAACTGAATTTTACTTTTTGCAATCACTTAACTGCTGGATAAACTATAAGGATTAATGATACAAAGAATAAGGAACATTTGGGTTGTTTTTTTTTTTAGATCTCCAATTCTATACCCTTAAAGGCACACAGGTGTAAAAAAATTAAACCTGGAATCTTACTTACTAAAAGAAAGGAAGCTAAGGGAAATATAACATCAGAATTGACTAGTACTCATTAAGAGTAGATACTAGTTGCTAGTACCACTGCATTGAAATATACGTAAATTATTCAAAAACTTTATGTTCTTGTTCAACCTATAATTTTTTCTTATGTTTCTTTGAGTTATGATAATGAAGATACACTACTAATCTTTTTTTCTTATAATAATTTAATGAAAATCATGATAAATAATGGAAATCGGAGTATTTAAACTCATGAATATGTAGGAAGCCACCTCAACACACAGTAAGTAATAGCTGAAAGGACAAAAATTTTTCACCAAAATTGCAGTATAGAAAGAAACAACTAAAAAAACTGTTACTTACAAACCCTGTAATTATGGTTTGCTTGTAGCTGCAAAACCAAATCCTCAAGGGTACCAAAGATATCCCTGCAAACGTAACTGAAATTGTCCTTGTATAATTGTTTGTCTATTCAAATCTCTCCTGCCTATTAAATTGTCACATTATAATAAAAAAGCTACAAAGGGAACATCCTAATTAATATCCATCCGAATTAGAACTGTTAATGCATTCTCCTAGAAGGGTATTTTAAGTGTTCATGCCAGGGTGGTGGTGTCCTGGTTTCGGCGGGGATGGAGTTGATTTTCTTCCTACTAACTGGTATAGTGCTGTGTTTTGGATGTAGTATGAGAATAATGTTGATAACACACTGATGTTTTACTTGTTGCTAAGTAATGCTTATGCTAAAAAGGACTTTTCATTTTCCCGTGCCCTGCCAGGTGCGCAGGGGGCTGGGAGGGAGCATGGCCGGGACGGCTGGTCCGGCTGGCCCGGCTGGCCAATGGGCTATTCCATACCATATGACATCATGCTCAGCATATAAGGCTGGGAGAAGAAGAAGGAGGGGGGGACGTTCGGAGTGATGGTATTTGTCTTCCCAAGTAACCTTTACGCATGATGGAGCCCTGCTTTCCTGGAGATGGCTGAACACCTGCCTGCTGATGGGAAGTAGCGAATGAATTCCTTGTTTTGCCTTGCTTGCGCGCGCGGCTTTTGCTTTCCCTATTAAACTGTCTTTATCTCAACCCACGGGTTTTCTCCCTTTTACCCTTCTGATTCTCTCCCTCATCCCACCCGAGGGAGGTGAGCAAGCGGCTGCCTGGTGCTCAGTGGCCGGCTGGGATTAAACCACAACAGGTGGATAAAAGGGTAATAAAGAGACATTGAGTTCAGTTTGTATATCTCTGCCTCAGGGCCCCACTCTCCACCCCATGTCGAATATTTTTATATTTTGATTAGAGGAACTGAACTTGATTTTATGAAGAAAAATGTTGAAAAAAGATTGCAAGTTTGGAAATCACAGACTTTCATTAAGAACATTTGCATCATATGTAGTCCCAGATTAATATTTAAGAAATAGGTCTGGAAGTTATGTGTATACTGCTAAAATAACAAGCCACTCTTCAAGCCTTGGTCTAAGTGTCCAAGCTGTAAGTTGTTAACATAGTCCATAACTCAGATTTGGTCTCTCCAGGGATCACTTATTCCCTGGTAATTCCTGGTCACTATTTCACAGGTATCAAGAGTTAGAGGTCACTTGCAATAGATGTCATAGACAAATTCTTTATGAGGAGAAGACAGTTTAGTAAAATGGGTATGAATAGTGCTATGCCATTTTCCCCAGGGCTGGAGAATGGGCCTTGGCCCTATTTAATTTGCTAGAATAGACATAGTATTCACATAGCCAAACTAATTTTATATTACTGTATATATCTAATTTAGGTATGGTATATACCTTGTTCATAAAGTTAATTTTCAGGTTAGATTAAGCTAACCTAAATTAGGTTAATGAACCCCTGGGCTCCTTTACTGTTCAATCAAGAGAAAGAAAAAAAAAACAAACAAAAAACCTAGAACAATTTAGCCCATATAAGAAGCTGATTGCTTTCTTAAGATAATTCACTGCTTTCATTGACTACAGAAGAAGCCTAGAGACTTTTTCAAACTTTACTTATTGCCAGTTTAAGCATCTCAATTAATCTGAGATGGAATCACGTCCCTGCCCGGTCTCCCTCACCTCAACCT
>NW_009204240.1:0-5019 GCF_000690835.1 Fulmarus glacialis
GCCTTCTCTTCTCCAGGCTAAATAGTCCCGCATGTCTCAGCCTTTCCTCATAGGAAAGCTGCTCCAGTCCTTTCATTATCTTCGTAGCCCTTCATTGGACTCTCTCCAGTATATCCATGTCTCTTTTGTACTGGAGCCCAGACCTGGGCACAGTACTCCAGGTGTGGCCTCAGCAGTACTGAGTAGACAGGAAGGATCACCTCCCTTGCACTGCTGGCAAAACCTTGTGTATACCATTAACCTTGTTTATGGCAAGGGCACATTGCTGACTCATGTTCAACTTCTCACATTGCCAGCAGTCCTCCTGTTACTATAAAGCTCCTTCTTTTCTCATGACCTGTTTCCAAACTGCACACAGGTCCAGGTGTGCCGGGTTGTGTCCATGTGCTGAGGGCACCAGCAGGCTCTGCAGCCTCGCCACCTTCCTGGGGGCTGGCAGCTGGTGGACAGGTCAGCTTTGTGCAGCTCTGACCCTGGATCAGGCAGCAGTGAAAACAGCTACACTGTGAGAAAGAGCTGTCAGAAGCTCTTCTTGTGCCTCCCCACCTGTCTTGGGAGCTGCTCTTCTTGCTGGAGTACCTTGGGGCTGCATCCTGTGTGGGCGAGGGCACTGCCCTGCCAGCCATTCTCCCAGCTCCCCAAACCCTGCACTAGCCACCCGGCTGCTTCCCAACTCTAGGTTAGCCGTCTCTGGGCCAGAGAGCTGATGTGCCACTCTCAGAGGGTCTCTAGGTTTCCCACCTTCTCTCCTCACACCTCTGATGCAAAGGACAGGGGTTGCTAGACCTGCATCATGTTTAACATACTTGTACGTCTGAATGGCTTTGTCATGCACTGGTTAGATGTTATAATATTGGAAGAGCTTCATGTGAACCAGATTCTTTTAGGAAGTAAAATAATGAAACTGAAGAATATTTTACCTATTTTCATATTTGTTTGTTCACTATTCATTGTGATAATGGTTACTGGTCTTTGTGAGAATTATTGTATCTGTAAAAATAGTACTCGCAGAGGACAATGTGCCAAACTCCTGAAATAGTACTACTGAGTATAGCAGATTGCTTGTAAGAACGAATGTGACCTGTCAGTTTTAATGAAGTCAAACAGATATTCAACAATCTTGTCTAGATTTCACTTTTCCAGTTGGATTTACTTTATTTTATACGCTTAAACATCTATAATATTAATCTACAATGCTGTGGCTACAAACAGACAAGGTCTTTTTTTGTTTGGTTGGTTTTTTTATTTTTTTTCCTCTCCTTTGTCATTTCAGCATTTAAACTACTTGGCCACTGAAGACATTTTATGAGGGAATGAATCAGAATTTATTGACAGAAATCTGTATTTTTTTCCTGGTTAAACAGATGGATAATCTAAACATAATCGGTAAGTGTTACTTAGGCAGTCAGACAAAATCAGCTCTTGTTAGTTTGGCATATCACTCAAGTTTCTTTGGCTGAGTAGCTAATGCTGTTGTACGCTCATAAAAACTTGTTTAACAAGACATAGCCATTGTATCTTTCTTTGATTTGGAGAAAAATATTGTATGATCTTTTTCTTCTTATGTGGGGCATAGTGAAAGGAAACAATTTTCACATCAGCTTTTATTAAATTTTGAGTAGATAATTGAAATCAGAGGATAAGTGATATTATTCAACTCTGAGTAAGAACTTCTAAAATGACATACAGTTTCACCAATGCAATGTATATCATCCTGGCCGAAAACAGACTGGCATCAGTTAGTTCCTTAACATGAAGCTGCCTTTTGCACCAGCAGATCTAAGATTCACTGGACAGGTTCTGAACCACCAGTCAAAAGGCATTGTTCAGTGACTTCAGTGGGGCCAGCATTTTACCATTTTATTTTGTAAGGTTTTGTAATGACCTACCTATATTATAAGCAGACAAACTTCTGCCTACCTTTAGCATAGCTTTATTTATATGTGTTATTTCTCTCTGCGTGTCTGGGAATCCTACCAGAGAGGTGACAGGGTTAATGTACCTTTTTCCATTGAAGCAGATGCAGGAATATGCTGTAGATGAAAGAAGGACAAAGGTGGGGAGGTTTGCACTGCAGGTTTTTTTCTACAGCAATCCTTATCCGTTTTTCCAGAAATACTCCCTGAGATCATAGAATCATAGAATTATAGAATCAGTTGGAAAAGGCCTCTAAGATTATCAAGACCAACCGTCAACCCAACACCACCATGCCCACTAAACCATGTCCCTAAGCACCTCATCTACACGTCTTTTAAATACTTCCAGGGATGGTGACTCAACCACTTCCCTGGGCAGCCTGTTCCAAGGCCTGACCACTCTTTCAGTGAAGAAGTTTTGCCTAATGTCCAATCTAAACCTCCCTTGGCGCAACTTGAGGCCATTTCCTCTCGTCTTATCGCTCGTTACTTGGGAGAAGAGAGCAACACCCACCTCACTACAACTTCCTTTCAGGTAGTTGTAGAGCGCAATAAGCTCTCCCCTCAGCCTCCTCTTCTCCAGGCTAAACAATCCTAGTTCCCTCAGCTGCTCCTCTGAGCAGCTTGCTCTCCAAGTCATGTATAAGACTTGTTCTCCAAGTCATGTGTATGACTGTCATGTTTCTAATGTCCAAATGACAAAAAAATATTATTAGACTGGTGTTGCTCCCCTGGTGGATATGACAGAAATCTTAGTTGTGAAAATCATTACGATTTCATATTTGCATTTACGGAATCTTTGTAAAATGGAGCCAACTTGTATACGTAAGAAATTAAACTTAGGTTTCAGGGTATCGAATTGAAGAGAGATTTATATTTCAGCTTTGGGTATTGTCCCTTCCAACTGAATATTTAGCAAACGTTTTCTAAAAATTATCCTGTAGTTTATATCAAAGGAAAAACAATATCTGGATAGGTTTTAGACAGAGCCTAGACATATTCATATATTGATTCAAGCTGTTCCTTACCTAAAGTAAAAGACAATTCAGATATACTGGGATTCTTATTGATCTACTAATGTCCTATTAGATCATTACTCTCTTTTTATAACACCTTCTAAAACTTCAGAGACTTTCACTGAAAAAATCGGCAAGTCTCCCAAGTGTCTGGTGACTACCCAGTGAAGTACCAGAACCTGTTTTTCAAAAATGTAGGACTTGTATCAGATTTTTTTAAGTTAGGGAGAGCACGTTCCCATTTCAGTTTAGGTTACGTAAATACATTCATAGTTTGAGTGGAAATATATATGGGAATTGCAGCTTTAGATATTCACAGATATGTAAGTATTCTCCAAATAATAGCAGCATCTGCAGCAGTGAAGGACACCTCTGCAGCATTAAATGCAGAAAGCTGTTCCAGTAACATTCCAACTTTATTGGCAATCCTGGAGTATGGATAGATGAAGTGATCAGTTACATAGCTTGGGTACAAGAAAATAGCACCCTTCATTTCTCAGTATACAAGATAATGGAACAGTCTTCATAGGCACCATTTTAGTAAAAAAAAAAAAACCCCAAACTTCTGATAACAGACGCCATCAAAAAAGTTTTAGCTTGTTGTATCTGTTAAGAGTTATGTTTAGAGTATACTGTTTGTAGCTTGGTTGAATTTTCTACAAAAAAATCAATTTCACATTAGGAATAATTTAAATTAAATACATTTTTCAATGACTACTAGCTCCTATTTCCAAATGTCTCATTCAAAATCAAACAGAGGACAGAAGGCCCATGCCTACAAAATAATGGATTTTTCATGTATATTTCCAATAGCATTTAAGAGAAATCAATGTACATGCTGATTGTTTAGAGATTGACAAAAATAATACATGTTGTTCACACTTCAGTAATCAAATTATTTCTTCTAAGGGTCAAAAGAATTGTGCATTTATTTCGTTTGCTTATTACATTGTTTTATTCTCAGTTGTATGTTGAAAGGAAAATTAAAATGTAAGGTATTATGTACTGCTGTCAGAAGATTTCTGAATCTGATGAAATGAATTGCTTATGCTAACAGTCAGTTAAAAGGAACATAAATCTAAATTTACAGTAGCTGACACCTGAGTCTTGGTGAGTGTGCTGGTTTTGGCGGGCATAGTGTTAATTTTCTTCCTAGCAGCTAATATAAGGCTGTGTTTTGCATTTGTGCTGGAAACAGTGTTGATAACACAGGGACGTTTTAGTTACTGCTGAGCAGTGCTTACACAGAGTCAAGGCCTCTTCTGCTTCTCACCCCACCCCACCGGCACAAGAAGGGGGTGCACAAGAAGTTGGGAGGGGACACAGCTGGGACAGCTGACCCCAACTGACCAAAGGGATATTCCATACCATATGACGTCATGCTCAGCATATAAAGCTGGGGAAAGAAGAAGGAAGGGGGGGACATTTGGAGTGATGGCGTTTGTCTTCCCAAGTAACCATTACACATGATGGAGCCCTGCTTTCCTGGAGATGGCTGAACACCTGCCTGCCAATGGGAAGTAGTGAATGAATTCCTTGTTTTGCTTTGCTTGCGTGCACGGCTTTTGCTTTACCTATTAAACTGTCTTTATCTCAACCCACGAGTTTTCTCACTTTTACCCTTCTGATTTTCTCCCCAATCCCACTAGGGGGACGTGAGCAAGCAGCTGTGTGGGGCTTAGTTGCCGGCTGGGGTTAAACCACGACAGTGAGGGATTCAGTTTATATATACTCACCATGCATTTTATTACCATAAATTCCCTTTATAAAAGACCACACCAAACAAAAGGCAATCCTTTCTCTCTGACTTAGTAAATAGCTACACCTAACTACTCATTTCAATAGCTCTAGCCATGCCCATAGAAAAAATCCATGCTTCTTCGTGATAACAATTCTTGCAATTAAGCCAAACAATACGACAGGATGTGTGTCATCTTGCCTCAGGTGGCCTATTAGGTTTAAAGCTGAAGGCCAAGTGACACAGCCATCTGTGCCTTGGTACTGTTTCTGTCTGATACCTTCTCCCATGCCTCTACTCCAAGGACTTATTTTGGTTACCAAATGTCCCTGAATAATATATATATATA